>NC_085013.1:9556512-9581512 GCF_963854185.1 Sardina pilchardus
AGAGAATTTAAACAGTTTTTGCAATCAAAAACGAGTGGTATATTTTAAAATAATGTGTCTGTGGAGTCAACTAAAAACAATTCACACACTGATTCCATTTATATGAATACATACTAAGCCAGCAATTAGCTGAAAAACAAAATTTGAAGAAAACTGGTGATTTTAAGCATTTGCAAGCATTTTAAAATCATGGGTCCAAATGGACCCGCTAACACCACAGGTGTAAACAGCTTTCTAACACAATAGAAGGGTTAAATTGATCTGGGGATATCTGAACATCACATACATTTTCTAATAATTTATTGCATTACCTTTCTTCATTTTCATACATTAATTAATCCAAAAAGATCCTGTGTTTGATATATTGTGATATTATAAAAACCTCAGATATGACTTCCCTGTTACTGTGCTCTGAATATATCTCGTCTGATCTGACACTTACATCTCTTAACTAACGGTGTTCTGCTGACTTCCAGTCTGCTATGCCAGAGGTGAAACTGCACATGCCTTGACAAATGATGGCAGCAATATCAATACGTCATTTGGATCCCCACAACAGGGGGAACAGATTAATTTAAAATGATCTAGTTTTACAATATTGTAAAGAGTTTAATTTAAAATATTTCATGAGACAATTTTGTTTAGAGTGTATAAATTCTAAAACCAGTTGGATTGGTTGGTTGTCTAATACAGCTCTCTACCAAAACACTTTTCTAGAAATGGATGAAGCTTATGGTAATGAAGTTCACTGAAGGATGGTTTCAGTTCTTCCTCCACTCATAGTCTGTTTGCAGCTGTGTTTCAACAAATGGAAATGACAGGGTCGAGGGTTGTTGAAAGATTTGCATTCCACGCCATAGCAGGAAACAGGTAGTGTCCTGAGACCAGTCTGTTAGATTATAAAGTCTCATATCACACAGATAAGTTAATTTAATTTGTTACATTTAATTAAACAAATAATTGGCAGAACTAACAGTTTGGTTTTCTTTCAATTTGTGTTGAAGAAGTCAGTTGATGCTCATATGTC
The DNA here is from genome assembly GCF_963854185.1 of Sardina pilchardus. NCBI lineage: Eukaryota > Metazoa > Chordata > Actinopteri > Clupeiformes > Clupeidae > Sardina > Sardina pilchardus. The sequence continues at coordinate 9,557,540 of NC_085013.1, forward strand.
CATATATAGTATACTCAATTGCTCAATTAAAAGTAAATAGATTTAGTAAAGAAATAGTCATCATCAAGAGTAATACATTCATGCTAAGATTCCCATTTCCACATGTTCAAGATCCCCTCTTGTTTGGCACAGTGAAATCCATTTGGTAGACAATAAGACAATTTGTCATGTTTTCATGAAATTAAAGTATTTATTGAGAAGACGTTGTGCAGATAAACCACTTAAAGCATTCAAATCAAATAAAAAATAGCACAATGTAGCCACACATGCTTTCAAATGACTAAATACCGAGCAAGCACAAAGATGCCCATCCTCTTTCAAACACCACCAGCCTTCAGCTTGAAGAATGTATGCAGTAGAAAAGAGTGAATGTCTGAGGATATGTGAGCATAGCAGTAGCAGAGCCAGTGCTGTGTGTGGGGCTTGATTGGCTGCCTCCTGCTCTCTGCCTCTAGCTGCACTGGCCGTGTGCCACACTCTTGCTCAGAGGGCTGGAGAGGGCGGAGTGGCTCAGCTGACAGGTGTAGGTGTGTCCAGAGCGCCAGCGTTCCGGCTGGACCGTCAGGACGCTGCTGAGGGAGAAGGTGCCATCAGACTGGCGCTGAGACTCGCCCGTCTGGAACTCAGTGCCCGCCACAGCTTTGCCATCCTCTGACCAGGTCAGGGTGGCACCGTCAGGGTAGAAGCCCTGAGCCAGACACACCACAGCAGCCCTGTCCCCAGAGGAGAGGTCCTGGGAGGGGGCCAACAAGACCACACCAGGGGGGGACTGAGGACGAGCTGGAAGGGGATACATGCAATTACATTTAGTAAAAAAATACAACTGTATTTTAATGATATTCTGACATTAAATCATCAGAAACTCTGTCAATTAGTTGAGTTGAAACAAACAATTCAATCCTTTATCTCCATTCATTTAAATGTATTATCTTAATATTAAAATTTGACCGGGCTATACCGAAAGCCTATACTGACTTTTCAGCATCAAGAATCAAAAGGAAAAAAAAAAAGTATAAACAGTATTTTTTTCTATCCCAAATTAAATGTACAAGTCTGATCAATTTTTTTGTATATTTTGTTGAAATGTACATTTGTATAATACGACTCAATACAAAGTGAGCATTTAGGCTGGGACCACGTATGCCTACAGTATACAAATCATAGAAATGCAACAAATGCTTTGGAATGCATCAATACATCAAAACTAGTTCATTGCATGCTGTGTCAACTCATTAACTGTTTTATCTCCTCAATTAAACAGATGGCTAGATCATATTTATGATAAAAGTATTACAAATTAATGGTATAATATATATGAACAAATGTACAGTAAATATTCAACATTCAATTCCTTTTTTCATGATGAATAATAGTTTGCTCACCATCAGCCACAGTCAGCTTTGTGCCTCCACCAAAGTGGCTAGTCCACAGTGAAACATGCTCGTACAAAAACCTCTGAGCTCCATATCACTGTGTGTAATGGGACTCCATGCTTCAGTGATCATCAGTACAGACTCATACATGGTCATAAAGGGAGGAAATGGTCATTATCTGGATGACCAACAGATCAGGAAGTTGCTTTCTTACTAATCCTCTGTCTAGCATATTCTCAGAGATTTATCAGGTTTTATTTTAATGTTGGAAAGTGCTTTTAGGGCCAGGAGGTTTTAGTACCAGAGGTTCATCTGACTGGAGCACTGTGAGGCGAGCCAGCAACAGCACAGTAGTAAACTGCCTCATCATCAGCCGTCACTCCATTGATGTTCAGGTAATCATTAAGGCCATTATCAGAGTGTGTGAACCTGCTGGGCAAACCGCTTGCCCTGTAGCTTTCAGCAAGCAAGAACTTTGGACCACTGCCTGGCTTCTGTTGGTACCAGGATATTGTCCATTTAAAACCAGCCACTCTACACTGAATCTGAATGTTTTGTCCTAGTATTGAAGCTTGGGTCTTCTGCTGTGTCAGCACAAGCGCCTCCAGACCTGCAAATAATGCAACATATTTAATGCTGATTATAAAGAGTTTTACAATGCTTCAATATATACAACACTGACAATATGCACTTTGCTTAACAGAATTGGCTGAAAAAGAAACTCCCTCACCAGAAAGAGTAATAATAAGAGCAGTTAGAGAAGCAGTCTTGACAGCCATGATTATTCTTCTGTGTTCTGACCATAAATGACAGAATTTTATGTTTTTCTTTTATGTTCCCGTGCGTGTAGGAGAGAAACGGCCTCTCAGTTCCTTATAAAGATCTGAACAAAAAGTCCTGCCCCTCCTTACACATTTCACCACCCACACAAGACTCCAGTTTCACACAGTCAGATACAAAGGCCTCACTCATAGCAATCTGTGCAGGCGATGGTGTGTTTTCAGGAAACATGCCTGTCACAATTCAAAGTTAAATGAGCATTGATGCTGTTAAAAAGCAACATTCAAAAGTGCAAGAAGTGATACCCAATGCAAAAATAGTAATGTCATCTGGTTGTACTTTGATTGACATACTGTACTGTATCAACAGACTGCGGATTGGAGTAACATTACTGATTTTTTCATTAATGAAAAAAAGGGCACAATGGACAGAAATTGACCCCATAACTTTCACATTACTGTACTCTAGCCCAGCTTCTTAACCGCTACACTACCACCTAGGTACAGTAGGTGATGCCAGATGATGGCGGAAGCAGTGTGCAAAGGTTCCGTCTTTATTTTGATCAGGGATGGTTACCATGGCCAGGGTTATGTTACCAGCAGCACAAGGTTCCAGCAGCAAATGCAAAGTTCTCTGGGACGAGGCTCCATCTGATACCAGTTCATCACACAAAGATGTGGAGACAGAAGCAACGGTTTCTCTCTGTAGAGAGAAAGTTCCTCACACTTCCTTCTAAAGAGCGACTCAGTTTAACCTTCATCCTTATAAAAAAAACTTGTTGATGGGATTGAATTCACTTCTCAGTCAAATTTAATTCATTGACATTTAAGGAACAGAACAAGACTAAAATAACAACAATGTCAACCTACTACTGATGTAATGGTTAATAAATTATCATTTTGCCATTGCAGTAATATTAATGTATTTAATCATATTTATGATAATCTCTCATGTAATATGAAAACTTGTTCTGAATATAATCCAGAACATAATTTTTGTACTACACTCTTAGAAAAAAGGTGCTTTAAAAATGACCAAAAATTGTTCTATTGCATGCTTCATATGGGGCACCCCTAAATGGTTCTTTAAACCATTTTGAAGGTAGCCTGGCACGCCCTCCCAGTGACGCAACGCCTTCAGGCTTTTGCTGCTGATCTGGTCAACTGCTCATTGAGAAGGATTTCTGAGTTCCCGAAATCTGCGGAACTGCCCCCTTTGGTCGAGAACCAATCAACTTTGAGCAGCTCCAACGGCTCTGGGTAGAGGCGTGTTCAAGGCAGAGGAAAGAGTGTTGTTATTGGTTTAAACTCGGCAATCCGCTTTCTGACATCTACCAGTAGCAAATCGAGGCACTTAAAGGAGGCGGGTCAACCAGCGCTGGCAAGAAACCGTGTTAGCACAGGCTGTTGGTCAGACTAAAGTCTCGCAGAGCCTTTGAAAGTCGATGGTAATCAGGCTATTTTGAAGGGTCCATCAAAGGAATCCCTAAGCGTTCTTTAAAGCCTGCATGGTTCTATATAGAACCCCAAGAAACCTTTTTCTAAGAGTGTACCACAGGATATTGTGGTGAGAAGTTTGTTAAAAATGTGTTGTGTAGTTTCAGTTCTTCAACCTCTCTTGATCAGTGCACCTGTCTTGCTGGTTATGGAAATCACCTGATCGGAGGCGTTGAACCATGTCATGTCAGCGTTTACAGAGCTAAGAATAGGTGTTTCATTCTGTGTGGAACTTCCCATATTCAAACTATTTCCCTTGTGACCATTTTGGAACCACCGTTTTAACTCATGGTTTTAGACCAAAACTTGTTTCCACTGCTTTAAAGCAAACGTGTGTTCACAAGAGCACATTCTATATACACGGACCAAAATGTCTTCCTATTTTACTTTGGCCAAATCATCAGTAGATTTTCAGTGTCAGTTAACACAGCAAGGCTTAGCCATGAAGATGCAAACTCTCTTGGTGATTCTTTCCTGGCTGCCTCCTCTCTCTACCACAGCGATTTGGCTTTTACAAATGCCCACAGCAACACGTTAGTTCAGCGAACACATGTTAGCCTAATACAACATGGAAAGATCAAAATAGAGTTTGTAGACTCCTAATTCACTCTCTGGATATGTGACATATAGTGACAGAATAGCGACATTTTAAAGATCAATATGGATAACCTTAGATCAAGGCCATCTAGTTGTTCATTAAGGATTTACAAAGAATACCTAATTTACTCAGTAAGAATGAGCCATTATTGAATAAAGACTTAATAAATGTGTCATTATACTTTTGTAATAGTAATAAATACACACATTAGTTATATATTAATGACAAACATGTGTTTCCTAGACTCAGGTGATACCAAGCCGACACTACTGTAAGTGGAACCGAACTGTCCCATTAATCCACTAGATGGCAGTAAACTCATGGTAGTCCTGTTTAGTCTTTCTCTCATGCACTCTCATGTTTCATGCAGTAGCTCAGTAGCTACCACTGTGGGGATACCACACACACACTCACACAGATGGGAAAAGGCTCTCTGCCCTCATTGACCCAGGATTGATTATTGATTATTCTGTTGTTTAACATTTTATGTTACATTGATTATTGGGTGCAGCTTGAATATGTAAGTGCATGTGACTCCGACCTTTGACTTGTTTCTGTATGCGTATGTGTGTGTGTGTGTGTGTGTGTGTGTGTGTGTGTGTGTGTGTGTGTGTGTGTGTGTGTGTGTGTGTGTGTGTGTGTGTGTGTATGTATGCGAGTGTGTGTGACTTGCCCTGACCTATGAACCCTGTTTCCATGGGGTTGGCCACATGTGTGCCTCGTCCAAGAGTGCACATCAGTGTGAGTGGAGAGATTTTGCTGTTTCCCAAGTGAAATGTAAAAAAATGATCTGCTTGCACTTTTGACAAAATATGTGTGCAATCCAAAGCTCACCATTTGCCTCCACATGGGGACTCATTGCTCATGAGCTTCACAGAGACTTCAGTGGGACTTCAGGGGAAATCCTACTCATCCCTGATCCAAGCTCTATGAGCACATGGTGTTTTGTTTGCTTTGTTTGTTCTAGTATGGTTATATTGACATAGTAGTACAGCATATATATATATATATATATATATATATATATATTTTTTTTTTTTTTAATCCAGCAACTAGCAAAATATAATAAACTTATTGCAAATTCAATAAAACTAAAAGTTTAAAGTAAAACCAAGTAATTTTAATGTGACAGAAGAAACGAAGAACTATTTTATGCACATTAATGAATGTATACTTAGTGCAAATAAAAATATAACAAACTGAGTCACTATTTTGCATTAGGACTTTAAACTATGTACTGTATCTATCTCATGTTGTCAAATGCATATCTCAAAATGTAGACACACATCTACAGTAGCAATAAACCTGTCACTCTTCACTTATCTCACGAAAACAAGCATCAAGCATATACTCTTCAGTACACCATTTCTCCATCATCTCCTTATTCATTGTTGATACTAAAATCTGTATGTCTTCTCTGATCTACTCAGATGTGATGAGAAGGATTGCTTCCACACTCCCCAGTGATGCATTTCAGGACCATGGACAGCTGCCCAGACTAATATGAATTATTTTAGTGTGTGTGTGTGTGTGTGTGTGTGTGTGAGAGTGTGTCAGTGTGTGTGTGTGTGTGCGTGTGCGTGTGCGTGTGCGTGTGCGTGTGCGTGTGCGTGTGCGTGTGCGTGTGCGTGTCTGTGTCTGTGTGTGTGTGTGTGTGTGTGTGTGTTTAATTACACTCGGTGAGAAGGCACTACATCTGTCATGGCATGGGCCTTTTGCTCAGTCACCCTGAAGGTTGGGCTGGATCATAACGCTGAAAATGTTATATGTCATAAAATGTCAACAAATGTCAAGAAAGAAATGGGCCAAAATCCCATCGTATCTCTCTTGTAACACAAACAATGACTCAAGTTGCTAAGGAAACAAACCTTAGGAAATGGATGCCCCATCAGAAATGAGATCAGCGATAGTAACAGTGAGGTGAACCACTGTGAGGTGAACTACTGTAAGTCACGTTTCCCAGTGTCACACTGCACAGACTGCAGACGCAGTTTACCTACAGTACATACATTAAGTTGGCTGTGTATTTGTTGTTGTGTGTGTGCGTGTGCGTGTGCGTGTGCGTGTGCGTGTGCGTGTGCGTGTGCGTGTGTGTGTGTGTGTGTATGTGTGTGTGTGTGTGTGTGTGTGTGTGTGTGTGTGTGTATGTGTGTGAGAATATGTGTGAGATAGAGAGCAACTGTACAGAGGGGAGGGTGATCACATACATTTAAACTGTACAGTAGAGAGAGATAAAGAGACAGACAGATAGAGACAGATAGATAGAGAGAGAGAGAGAGAGAGAGAGAGAGAGAGAGAGAGAGAGAGAGAGAGAGAGAGAGAGAGAGAGAGAGAGAGCTGTCATAGTTAATAGAACCCATCTTTTGCCTAATGTGAGTGGTAAATATTGGTGGAGTGCTGAGGTGAGTAATGCTCAGCACATGAATATTTCAGCATCAGAAACAGGCATGAGCACTCTGTCAAACGGAGATCTTCCCCATGGCAACCCAGACCCAGAAGTTCCATTGGAATGCAGGGATGATCCCGCTGGAATGCAAAGGTAACCCTTCGAGACTGCAGGTGACGTTCTGTTCGAATGTAGGGCAAACACCATCCGCATGGTTAGCTTGTTCACTGACATTAGAAGACATGAAAAGCTTTCCCCACTACATTTACTCTTATAGGGAATGTCAAATATTCTCCCTTTAATATCTAATGCCTCAACGTCTAGGCTATTTCATCTCTTCCAGTGACACACGTGCACGTCATGAACTAGAAATAGCCGAATTTCCCAGATTCGTTAAGTGCTAAGATCTTCTTAGGAGTGTTCTTAGAACGTTCTAAGAGAGCTCCTAAGAAGATCTTAGCACTTGAGAGATTCTTAACGAATCTGGGAAACGCGGCCAATGTTATTGTATACACTCTTTATTAGGAAGGTGTACTTTAACCCAAGTTCAGTTCAGTTTCAACCCAAGTTGAAAGATCTTTTCCAGTAAGAGAGGAAGATGTCATATCCAGTGTGGAAATCTGCTGTGTCCCCCGTAAGAAGCTCCGTGACTTATGCTGTGACTTCAGGCTACAGTACTATTCATTCATCTATTTAATGAGGCAATATTTTTTTTTATTCTCCCCCCATCTCTCTGTTGCAAGAAGTGTGTGTGTGTGTGTGTGTGTGTGTGTGTGTGTGTGTGTGTGTGTGTGTGTGTGTGTGTGTGTGTGTGTGTGTGTAGGGGAACTCCCTGTCTGATGAGCAGACTAAACTCACTGTGTCCCAGGGTGCTTTGCTGCTGTCGGCGGTAGCCTGATGAGTTTTGACGTGTGCACTACACTATAAACATTACACCTAAGGGTAAGAGAGAGAGGGAGGTGAAGAGAGAGAGAGGGGGGGGGGTGAGGAGAGAGAGGAGAGGGGAGTGAGTGGAAAGAGAAAGAGAGAGAGAGAGAGAGAGAGAGAGAGAGAGAGAGAGAGAGAGAGAGAGAGAGGAGGGAGGTGTAGAGAGAGAGAGAGATTCTCACAGAACTGCAAGGTAAGCCAAAATGATGCAAACAGTAAACAGGGAAAAAGAACAAATGATAATCATTGGTTGGGTAATAATCATATAGGAGAGGAGATGGGAGTTGTGACTGTGATGCACATGTAAGGAGAACAAAGAGTGAGCCAGTGAAATCTCAAATAAAGTGGGCCCAGGCCGTTGTTGAAGATGTTATAAAGCAAGACTGAAACAAAATGTTCTTATTTATAAATAATGACATAAAGGTGTCTCATGTCAATTTCTATAAATAAATAGAAAAAAGAAAGAAAATTAACTTCAGCCACAACATCTAACAAACAACGACGAAAATTCCAAATCCCACCCTTTGTTGGGTTATCCAATGAAACGGTCAGTCGCTTGTCTATTGACCGCCATCATACCCAAGAGATGTCATAAAACGCGCTCTCTGCAGTGAAGCTGTGTGTGATCAAAAATCTGCAAAAATGAATGAAATCCTTATAGCCCAACGTAATTGTCAAAGAATTCAATGTTTACCATTTGGCATACTGTTGAACGTCCACAGAGTCAGATGGAGCGTGTGGGTGCGAAGCTCGCTTTAGGACCCGGTTTCTGTCTCTCCGCGCGCGTCTTCTATCCATGAACACACTCACCCAGCTACACTTGATGTTGCTTCTGGTGCGAGTTCGCACACGTCTTTCTGCGCGCCGCAGAACAACCTACAGGTGAACGGACTAAAACAGACGGGAATCTCCAAGCTTTTCATAAGGTCGCCACAGGTCCAGCATTGGATGTTACCAGTGGGGTCACTCAATTTCTGTATGGGTTACCACATTCTTTGGAATTTATTAAGACTTTTATTGTAATCTTGGAACGTGTCCCAAAAGTGGCGGCGGACCTAGATATTGCCCTCTTTCTGAGACTCGGCTAAGAGTTGTATTCTCCGGAAGGACTTTATTCGTCTTTCCTTTCATTTGGACGCGTGATCACGCGCGCTACGGCGCAGGTAAGACTCTTCCAGTCAAGGCGGTAACTCTTCAGACTTTTAGGAGACATGGAAAACTTGAGTTCTCCTTTCTCCTTTCCTGAGCCTCTTTCCTTGAGCTTTGGGGATGGATGTTTATATGCCATTTGTTAGAAAGCAGTAAAGGTTTCTAACACAGACCTTAGTTCATAAAGCCGCCTATGTTAGTTCAATTAGAAAGAAAAGTTTAGCTCTCTACATTAATATTGTGGAAATCTTTCCTGAAAAAACTGTCTCCCAGCCTCATACTCCCATAATTGCTTGCGCAAATCTCCGTCATTTGCTTGCTTGAGTTGTACAAACTGACCAAAATGTCAACTGAAATTGGATTGTTAAAATGTTTGAATGTCAGAGAATTGCTGTTCAAGGCGAGGATATTCGCCTCTCCCCTGATGTTTAAAATCTGTATTCTTTTTGTCTGGATGGCGAAGACGCGCGTCAGCCATGGGCGAGCGGTGGTGCTTCCCTCGTGGCGCGCTGGCTTGGCTCTTCACGCTCATGCTGTGGCTGGCGAGGTAGGGGATTTCAGTTCGCTTGTTTTAATAAAAAATACATATTTAAAAACATTGTCACACTTCCTGGTAGGATTTACCCAGGGCATGTGTGATAATCAGTGGTATGGTATGTGATAATCCCTTTTTGTCCCCACACGTTATGATCAATCATTCATTTGCAATCATAAAACACCTTAATGAAAACCAGGGTGACACGTGATAATAATAACTGCCATCGTGATAATTGTTTAGATAACACGGTTTATTGGATATGACCCCAGTCAAGCTGCTCTTTGTGTTGTGCTTGTGTGTGGTTCTCTGATCCTTATGTCTCTTCATATGGTGATGTATTGAGATGTTGCATTTCAGGTGTCTCTCTGTCTCCATGAAGGAAGAGTAAGAAAGAGAACTACATTGAGACTGTCACACTTAATGATCACTGACTGCATCCATGAAAGTTTTATATGAAGTCCAGTATGATTCCTGATCTTCAATACAGTCTATGTCAGGAACTCATTTTTAGACATGAATATGCTTTTAAAAAACACAGATGTGCTGTTATCGCTTTCATAGTCATCACCTTTATGGTATATGCAGTGCTGTGTGTGTGTGTGTGTGTGTGTGTGTGTGTGTGTGTGTGTACTAGAGATATATAGCGTTTTGAGTACAATGCATAAGAGCCAACGTTCCTATGTCTTTTTTGTGTCTCCAAACCTTGGCCCTTGAGTATCCGATATGCAATAAATCCAGTGATTTGATATTGCATACAAACTCTAATAGGAACAAGCATTCTTTATCTTAACTGCTTCTGAAAATACATTGATAATGCTATTGTCTGAGTCTGGCTAGATACTGTATGTGACATATCCATTGGATACAATTCCCTTTGATCCAACTTGGATTTGGAAACAGAAAAGAGCTTTTTTTAATCTTGCAATCTGCCATTAAATACATTGGATTTGCAAGTAAAAAGAAACACCATGAATTTCTCATGTCCAAAAAGCACGAAAGTACCTAACGTAAGCGTAAAGGCACTGAGTATTACAGAGATATACCACACTGAGTTTGATTCACCTATAAAATGTGTGCTTGTGTGTGCCATCTGTGTGTTGCTGCCAGGTCTGTGGTGAGTGAGACTGAGACCGACGCTATCCAAAACATCACCCTGTTCACACGTATCCTGGACACTCTGCTGGATGGCTATGATAACAGGCTGAGACCAGGGCTGGGAGGTAAGAACTTGCTGAGCTAACACAGCAACCCTCCTGCTCTTTGCTAATGGTGAATACTGTACAGCATGGCTCGTGGGCTCAGGCTACAGTACATTACATAAATGCATTTAGTGCTTATATGGGCTCATAGCGAAATAAAAACCAGGGGCATTATACTGTCCACTGATATGAACACAGATATCTTTAAAAAAAAAAAAAAAAAAACTCAGAAACACAGATCTCCTCAACAAGTATTTTAAACAAGTAAAAGTACAAACATGCATAGTCTTGGTGGAGGCTGAAAAAATGAGGTACTGGGACAGGATCTGTTTACATGTACGCATGTATATTTGTGTGTGTGTATGTGTTCTGTTGATGTACATTCTTGAGTGTGTGTTTGTGTGTGTGTGTGCATGTGTGTGTGTGTGTGTGTGTGTGTGTAGGTGTTTGTGTATGTGTATGTGGTGCGAGTTCGAGTGTGTGGTAAAATGGCTATTTTATTCATGGTGTAGACGGGCTGTTTGGTTCTGGCGAATCCTCTCTGACAGCTTCAGACAGTTCAGTCTCATCTTACATGCCTTTTTTCTCTTTCTCTGTCCCTCTCTCTCCATTTCTCCGTCTCTACCTTTCTCTCGCTCTTCTCTCCTACTGTCTGTGTGCACAGTAAGTTGTCATCGTGACCTGTTTACTGACACATATTCAACACATAAACACACTGAAAGTCTAAAAAAAGGCCAAGATACTCAGTGGAAGAGTGTGTGTGTGTGTGAGAGAGAGTGTGTGTGTGTGTATGTGGGCGCACATGAGAGAGTCCATGTTGTTGTGTGTGCCCATGACAGTGTACAGAAGCTAAAAGCTCAAACATAAAATAAAACAGCCTGTGGGGGATAAAATATGCAACCCCTATCAACAGCATTATGACTTATTCCTTCAACAGAAAGGCTAGAATGAACATGGATGCTGTCATGGAACAAAACATGCAGTCTCTCTCTCAGTCACACACACACAAACACACACACACACACACACACACACACACACACACACACACACACACACACACACACACACAAACACACGTACACATGCACACACATATTCCCTTTCTCTTATATAGCCAAACACACACACACACACACACACACACACACACACACACACAGACACACACACACTCAACCCCAGTCCTGACTCAGAGGCAGATGGATGAATGAATCCAAATGCAGGCATCACGGACAAGCGGTTGCCCCGGCAACGTTGTCGTCTAAGTTTAATGCCGAGATGAAGTGATTCAGTGTGATTCAGCACGACCAATTTAGAGCGCGGCAGCCCAATGCTCTCTATGCTGCCGCTGTGGCTCTGTTGTGTGCATTGTGTCATCAAAGATGTCTGATTTTGATTTCCACCCCCCCCCCCCCCACCGCAGATCGAGTCACGGAGGTGAAGACCGATATTTATGTCACCAGTTTTGGGCCGGTGTCAGACACAGATATGGTAAGATGTCTCAACTTTTGTACCGTTTCATACTCTACCCCTGTTATTTGCCCTACAGTTTGTCCGAAAGGCACAAAAAACGGGGATATCAGTGGTGAACACCGTTTTTTTGTCCACTTTCCGCTGTTTCTTTTTTTTCTCCTGCTCTCTCTCCCTCTCCTTTGCGCCGTCTCTTTCTCAGCGGCCTATTCTTAGCGCGGTGCACCCTAAAAGCTTTTCTCAGTTTGTCCCTTTCACTCTCAGATGTGCACTCCTTCTTGTGCTCAAATATTTAAAAATAAAAGAGAAGAAAAATGCTCCACGGCAAAGGACCGAGATGGAGCTCATCTTTAATGTATGCCCTCTCTGTGCCTTGCTGGTCACTGTCAGACCATTCGTGGACCCCTCACTCTCTTTCCCCTTCTTCTTTCCGTGTGTGTGTGTGTGTGTTCGCCATGTCTCTCTGTCACTCCTGCTCTGCCTCGGTGTCTTGCTGTCTATCTGCCGTGCGGACGCACACACAGACACACACACACACACGCACACATCTGTGCCTTGTGCAGAGTCTTGGCTGTGTGTTTGCCTGCAGAGTGTGCAGCAGGGAGAGCCTCAGATAGAGTGGTCACCACATGCCCAGCACAAGCCTTTGTTCTCCTCAACAGCTGCTCACTATCAGAAACACATATGAAAACAAACCCAAAATGAAAACAATCTGCTTTGCATAAATGATTAGAGTAGGTCAAGGTAGTTCAGTAATATGTATACTATACATCCCCTTCCCCCTCTGAGTCTGGAGTGCAATCTCCCTTCCCTATAACAAAACTGTCAATTCTGCTGGAAACAAAAACAATTCCAAGGGGGGTTAATATGCAATATGTTCCTTCACTTTTGCTTCATATGGGAACAGACATGATAATAACTTTGCTTTGATCTCGGAGCTACCTGTAATTGGGCACATTGTTCTCAGATTCAGGCCGTATGGAATGCGCTACTATGCATAAATTGACACATAGGAACAGAATGCTTTGATGTTTAGTTAGTATAGATGGAGGCCACTTTATAGAGACATTATGTTGAAGACAAATGGCAGGAACAAGTGATCATGTTAAAGATGCCAGGAGGTCTAGCATTTAGAAACGGATTCTAGTGAGGATTCACAGTCTTTTTCAATCATGATGTCCATGTAATCTTTTATCTTATGCAGCATTTTTAGTTGACTTTACAAAAACAAAACCCCAGTATATATGTGTGTGTGTGTGTGTGTGTGTGTGTGTGTGTGTGTGTGTGTGTGTGTGTGTGTGTGTACATTTTTTACTTTACTTTAGGGGCCATAGGGTTAAAGGTGTGTATGGAAATATGGATTGGATATAGATATGAAATATGGATTTCAGCCTTTCACTCTTAACAGTGCTATCTGCCTGGCAGATCATCCATTTGTTCTTAGTTGATGGTTTATGCTGAGGAGGAACCAAAATCGGGGACCATTTATTAACCAATCGCCACAATAGTGACTCCTACTGGTCATGGGGGGCATAGGAGACAGTTATAGATGAATTCAGGGGCTGGAGCAAGACTCCATGCACACATTAAGGCTCCCTGCGGAGGTCTGCCACTGTCTTGTGTCCTCTCGCATCAGTCAGAGGAGGCGTGTGGAGACATGTGGAGGCTTATCGCCATGTCTGACCTGACCGGTGCTGGACCAGGGGAGGGCAGGAAACAGAACGCTGCACAGGGAATTGGAAACAGCTGGACTGGGGAAATAAAGCAATCCAGATTCATCATCTCACCCTTTAATCGTTTTCCGTTGTCATTTACTGTAATGAGGATGTTGCCAGTGGTTGTGTTAGAGTGTAACATGGATTGGATGGCTTTCTATAAATGTGTTTGTAAAGCTTTGTGAAGATTTGTGAAGATAGATAGATAGATAGATAGATAGATAGATAGATAGATAGATAGATAGATACTTTATGGATCTCCAAGGGGAAGTTCAAGATACTAAAGCTCTGCTACATTTGTGCTAGTATTTTAGTCGACTAAAACATCTTATTCATCTAGTGGAGTTGAGCAGTGTTGTGGAGATGTGTACTGTACACTTCTTCTGACACGTCCATGCCATCCAACTTTTTTGAGGCAGGCTTAACACTTACAAAATGGTGGTGAGAAGTCATTACGAACTCTGTTTTTTTTGGAACAGGACTGTGTATGGGTGTGATTATCCTGAAAGAACCCGATAAAAATCCTCACTTTTGAGATCCATTAGTTGGCACCATAGTCTGGCACATCTGAAGACTTCAGTCAATTATTGCTGTGTGTGTGTGTGTGTGTGTGTGTGTGTGTGTGTGTGAGAGAGAGAGAGAGAAAGAGAGATGGACTGTGTGTGTGCATGTGTCTGTGTGTGAGTGTTGTGTGTGCATGCGTGCGTGTGTGTTTATTTATGACTGTGTTCACTCTGTGTGAGATTTTGATGTTTTGGCGCACTAGAGTGCATTCAGCTCCTGGAGGTTTCTATGGAAACTTTCCCTGTAACCCTCCCTCCCACCCCCGCCTGAAGGTTGGCACGGCTGGAGGGAGCATAGACCCCCAGGGGACTGTGGCATAGGTGATGATGTGGAGCTAGTCTGACAATAGCCAGAGGGAAGACCTGTCTGACACACACACACACACACACACACACACACACACACACACACACACACACACACACACACACACACACACACACACACACAGACACATGCACACACACACACACACACACACACACACATTTGCACATATGCATACATGTACACACTCTCTCTCTCTGTCTCTCTCTCATACAACACACACACACACACACACACACACACACACACACACACACACACACACACACACACACACACACAAACAGACACTATTATATTTTCTCATTCTCTGAACACTGCACATAAAACCATACACTGTAATTTCTGCCTTTCACCTGCACACAAAAGCACACACTCACACACAGTTATGAACAAGCATGCACACACACACACACACACACACACACGCACACACACACACGGATAAATACTATGTTTTTTAGCGCAGCACACATTTCACTGCGCATTGCATAAAAATCATGCTACCGCACATAATACCCCAGTCGTGCGCGTGCTGCCAACACCGCAAACACACACACTCCCCTGCTGTCGGGTGTGTTTATCTTGTCTGCTTTGGTGCGGATCACAGGTGAAATAGTGAGAGGTGCGTCCTCGTTGGCAGCCAAACTGTCGCTTCCGTTCAGACACCAGCTGCGTAACAAGTCCGTCGCCCACGGAGATATAGGCATTATCTGTTGACAGCTGGCACTAGCGAGCGCCGTCAGTCTTTCACTCACCGCACGTACAGTAACGAGACGTCTTATCGCGCGTGTCAGTTTGAACAAAGAGCATGGATGACGAACTGCCGGATGGCGAACTGCCGGATGGCTCGGTCTTGAGAATTCTGTCTACAATCCTGGACTCCTACTACTAATTACCTGAAAATACCCAACAGTAAAGACAGGAAAACAGTCAGCTGCATGTACTTCGTAGACCCTTTGTAATATTACAGTAAAAGTTACGCTGAATAAATAAAGTTATATGAACCCATAAAATCAATCAATGTCTCCAGACACTTACTTGTCACGCAGGTATTCCAGGAGAGAAGTGTATAACCTGTCTTCAGAACATGAAAGTCCTGCAACATACAGTATTTATTCCAATCATTCACTAAACCAACTGACTCTAAGCAGTGCAACTCATTCGCTTGGTGGATCAGCAAGTTAGTGATATGGCCTGTGTTACAGTAAGTGAAATGGCAGAAGGAATGCATGACAGGACTTTTGTTCTCTGTAACCAGGATTGTCCACCTATGTTTGTAGACACCATGTGGCGTGTGGTTGACCTGTGGTGCTGTGTCTGGTTGGTAGGAGTATACGGTGGACGTGTTCTTCAGACAGAGCTGGTGGGATGACCGGCTGAAGTTCCGAGGCCCCATGAACATCCTGCGCCTGAACAACCTCATGGCCAGCAAGATTTGGACCCCCGACACCTTCTTCCACAACGGCAAGAAATCAGTGGCTCACAACATGACCATGCCCAACAAGCTACTGCGCATCATGGAGAATGGAACCCTGCTGTACACAATGAGGTGTGTGTATGTATGTGTGTGTGTATGTGTGTGTGTGTGTGTGTGTGTTTCTGTACAAGTGTGTCCAAGTCTGCAGGCCTCGCTCAGTCTCTCAATCAAAACCCACTTTATGCTCATCATAACATTTGGCCTTTGCCAAAATATAATCGAAAACTGAGTTTCCCCATTTTGTCAGTATCAAATACCAAATTATCTGCCCTCATTGCCATGGCACCAGCCCTGACTTATGGATGTGACAGTTATAACTACCCCCTTGGCAGCTGTCGTAGTGGATTTATAATAAATTGGCAAACGTCCTTTCTCGCAAACTGTGGCTCCCTCGCCACATAACAAAAAGTTCTGCACTCTTCTCCACTTAAACACGGACTGACATGGCTGCTCTGTGTTAAGACGTGAGTCACGGTATGTGTCACCTTTAAACAAGAGGGTTCTTTAGTTAGTACTGGAGTGTGAATTTTGACCCCATAACGAAGTGTTGAGTGTCAAATAGCAAAGAGGTAGATGAGTCAAAGCTAATTTTTACTGTAAGTTAGTTGTTTCTCTTGAATAACACTACAAACAAATAATGATATTCAGAACCATTACTTGAGATAATTTCCTGTAGCATTCCATGTAGGGATCTGTGGGAGAGATCATACTACTCTGTGTGTTTACTTTTGAACACACCCTATATCATGCAAGAATGAAAAAGTGGCCTTCTCATATCACGTTTCTGGTCATATGTTCTGTAATGTAGAAGAGCCAAAACGTATAACCTTGTCTTGTCTTGTTAAAGGAGAATTCCTGTACAGAGTACTGTGCGGTACGAAAAACTGAAAACAATCAGTTCTACCTAGTTTGAGTTGAACATGCCCCCAGAGTGAAGCACTGTATACTGTAGCTTCCTGGCAGTTTTACCTGTTAGCTGCAGCAAAATTGAGCTAGGTAGAACTGATTATTTTCTTTTGTTTTTATGTGAAAAATCGCCAGAATTCTCCTTTAATGCGCAGTATGTGTTGTCAAAATCAAGTAGCTTTTCTTACTTGCTCACTCACCGCTCTCTATTTCTCTCTATTTCTCTCTTTCCCTCTCTCTCTCTCTCTCTCTCTCTCTCTCTCTCTCTCTCTCTCTCTCTCTGTGTGTGTGTGTGTCTTTAGACTCACTGTCCAGGCGGAGTGCCCGATGCACCTGGAGGATTTCCCCATGGACTCTCACTCGTGTCCTCTAAAGTTCGGCAGCTGTGAGTTCAAACGCCAACCAAGCACTTTGCTGGCTCTTTTTCCTGTAATTACATCATACAGGACCAACACCAGAAGTCTTCACTTCTCGTTATTCAAAGCGTCCCCATGAGAATGTTATTTGACTTCCCCAGTTTATACAAAATGAAATTTCTTTAATATTTGATCACATTTCTGATATTTCTTATCTACGGTCCTTATCTCTATTACAGTAAATTGTGTAAGAAATCGGAGTATCATTTCTGTTGTTTCGGACCTGAATGGTTTAGATACAGACATCAAAGTGGTAGGCAGCTATATGTCAACACATTATCTGGGCCAGTGAATAACACTAACAGAAATAAATAACTGATATATTTTTAACAGGCTTCAAATACTCATCTCTTTGCATCTGCATGATTCTGTCTCGTGTGTGTTCAGTTGTGTTAGAACACGTGCGTTCTATAGATGTCTGTTTTTATTTGTGTTCCATTCTCAAAGAACACAAACTTGGCAGCAGCTCAGTTGCACATTTCTTTTAAGTATTCCTTTTCACAAAAAAAAACTGTGGTTCACTAGTCCCAACTGGACCGTGCTTATTTTTAATCTCGGATATTCCATATTGGGCAACATCTCTGCCATCTCCATAGACTGATATCTGGTGTCTTGTTCTTTGGCTGGTTGCACAGATGCTTACACTACCTCAGAGGTGACCTATATTTGGACACGGAACGCCTCCGATTCGGTGCAGGTGGCTCCAGACGGCTCCAGGCTCAATCAGTACGACCTGATGGGCCTAGGTGTCAACAACGAGACCATCAAGTCCAGCACAGGTGAGTGATTGTATGCACACACACACACACACACACACACACACACACACACACACACACACTCACAATAATGCGCACACACACACACACACACACACACACAAAAACGGACTGTTTTCTCATAATTTATGAGATTGGTGTTATTGACAGTTCCTATCACTACCTCATTCAAAATGATGAGCATGCAGCACCCTGAAAATGGAGTGAACTTGAGGTTAATCATGTCTTAATAAAACTTCCCCATCTCGGCATCACACCATCCTATAACCTTGTAATGGGTGGAAAGGACATTTTGGCTGTGGAAAGCAAACTAGCCTAGCGTGCAGCCCAGACCACCTCCGGTCATTTGTTGGTGGGATTGGAGCCTGGATATTCTCCACAGACAGGGAGCACTAGCTATCAGCATCTGGCAGTAGGGAAGGTAGTATAGAAGGTTTACAGTGACTACGGTATTCAGTACATGTGATTTAGTCTCTGTGTACCCTTGCATGCCGAGCTCAGTTCTGTGGCCTGTGTGAGGTGAGAGATGGCCCAGTTGTTTGAGATTAATGCTCATGAATTATACACCTACTGATAGTAATATTATACAATATATGCGTAATAACATAATAATGTGAATGTTTTAATGTAAATCATGAACTTGATTGCTTTTTCAAAATCAGTTGCAATGTCATGTGTGGTCATAGTCTAAAAGATTCACTAACTTGTTTGCCTGAGTGACAGATTTGGCGAGATAGCGCTGTATGTCTGTGTGGTTGCTGTCCATGGTCCTGACATGCTTATGCAACGTCTATCTAAAGGGTAGTGTTTGTCTCTCTAAAGGTTAGTTCCAACTAAAAGCCACTGGTGAGTGAGCAAGAGAATAGGGATGAGGTCCGATGCTGTACTCATCAACCACCCAATGTAACATGACAGGTTAGGCTGATTTAAATCTCTGAGAATGTGGACGTCGGAGGGAGTGACAGCTGTCAGTCATTCTAAAAGGTTCCTCATTTCTTCATAATGAAACTGAAGAGACATCCATTCGTTGAAAGCATCTAAAAAGCAATGCAGAAAACGGCTGCACTGAATGCCTATAATGACTTGAGCTCTTTAGATATTTTCAGCAAGAAATGTAGCCAGCGTGTGTCTACAGTTAGAAAAACAATGTCAGCATTTTGTTTGTGTAATGTGCTCGAACACCAACAGAGTAATTCCAAGAGAGAATTTGAAATTCAAATGAGCGTGACGTTCAGAGTTATCCAGTTAGATCTTTTCATTTAGCATTTTCATCCAAAGCATACAGCATTGTGCAAATTGCACATTATCAAGAGTCATTTTGCCTGGGTAGTGAACCCAAGATGGTAGTAGTGTGTGCACCTTGCTCTACCTGATGGACCACAGACAGGAGCGTCACATAAAAGTGCCGTTGTTGACAGTGTTCTTTTTTTGAAAGACAGTGTTCTTTTTCTGATTTTGAAAGTGTCATTCAATGGATAATCTTCCCCCCTGAAAAATATCTCTTTTTGGAAATCAGGACAGACCGTTAAAAAAACACCATGGGAGCGTGTCCAGTTCATATTGAGGTCTGATGGAGTGTGTTCCACTGCAAATCTGTTTGGTAGTCAGTCTGATCTAGTCACAGTCTGAGCACGCAGTGTGCTGTTTGGATTTACAACCTGCGTTTCCTCACGCTCCTCTCTGTCCAGTCACGGCGTTCAGATGGAGATTGCGCGAGCCGAGGCTGGACATGAAAAGGGTCTAAGTCACACCCAAAAGCAAATTAATGAAGTGGCTGTAATTCACTTAAAAGCTCTGTGACTCACTCAGTCAAATCAAGGCTATTGTCATGCTAAGCACCAGGATGCCCTGCTCGTATTCAGCTCCCTCACTAAGGGGTTCTCTTTTCTTTTTCCTTTCGTGTGCTTACCTTTTCTCTTTTTTTGGTGTTTCCTTTCTTCTTTGTCTTCTTGTCCCCCCGCTCTCTCTCTTGCTCTCTCTCTCTCTCTCTCTCTCTCTCTCTCTCTCTCTCTCTCGTGCTCTCTCTCTCTCTCTCTCTCTGCTCTGCCTTCTGTTCTAGGGGAGTACACTGTGATGATGGCCCATTTCCACCTGAAAAGGAAGATTGGCTATTTTGTGATCCAGACGTATCTGCCCTGCATCATGACAGTCATCCTTTCCCAAGTGTCCTTCTGGCTCAATCGGGAGTCTGTTCCGGCAAGGACCGTTTTCGGTGAGCGCCACAGCCTGCTTGGGGATGGGATGTGCACTTATTTGTGTGTGTGGAGCAAGCTAGGCAATGTGTGTGTGTGTGTGTGACCATGTTTGAGTATTCACGACAGGTATTGTCTGTGTAAGTGTGTCTGTATGTGTTTGTATATGATAGACTGTGTGTGTGCGTGTGTGTGGGTGTGTGTGTGTGTGTGTGTGTGTGTGTGTGTTTGTTTGTTCATGTTTCTCTTTGATGATGTGCTGCTATGGCTCCTATAACTGAAGGGCCTCCTTCACACAGCAGGAGGCAAATATCATGCCCAGAGTAGTGCGCACACACACACACACACACACACACACACACACACACACACACACACACACACACACACACACACACACATGTGCGTGTGCACACACATACACACACTCTCTCTCTCACACACACACACACACACACACACACCGTAACATTTTACTAGTAGCTATACACAAACGTTTTTCTCCATTGGTCTTGATCTGTGAGCACTCAAAATGTCAAAATGTAAATGTGAACGGCCTAACCGGCGGCAATGGAAAGCCGAGCCAAAGGTATGATTATCATTTGATCCCGAAAAAGGGCAAATGAGCAGCGCTCCGTCATTACTGCATTTGAGCCATTTAGAAAAGCACAGCAGACGGTCACCTTGTGTGGGAGACGGAGACTGACAGCATATAGACCGCAGCACTCAGCACAGTGATGAGCACCTAAAAAGTTCATGATGGTCTTTGATGACAAAGCTGTGGGGACACGGCTGCAATGTCACCCATTTGTAGTCTATAGCAAAAGTTGCTGTCAAGATATCAAACAATGACCATTTCAAAAAGTGGAATGTGTTAAAAGGCACTGGATATAAATAATTGCTTTATTCAATCAACGTTTTTCATTTTAGTAACTGTTGATATTGCCGTAAGGGTTTAGGTGTTCACAAAGATAAGGTACTGCTCATGAAAAAATACAAGAGTGTTTTGGAATACTAATATAAATACAAGATCCAAATAGGATGTTTTCGATATTTTTTTAATTTCGCTGACTAATTAACGGCTGCCTATCAGTTGAATCAGACTTTTCTTCATTGTTCACGCAGGTGTGACAACAGTCCTCACCATGACAACCCTGAGCATCAGCGCCCGTAACTCTCTGCCAAAGGTTGCCTACGCGACGGCCATGGACTGGTTCATCGCAGTGTGCTATGCCTTTGTGTTCTCGGCTCTCATCGAGTTTGCCACCGTCAACTACTTCACCAAGCGAGGGTGGGCCTGGGACGGCAAAAGTATTGTTAACGACAAGGTAACCATGGCGATGTGGGTGACGAGGGAGGGGGCTGAATTGACCTGTTGGCGACCTGTTGAGAAACACTTACACACACACACAAGCATTGGACACACACACACGCGCGCGCACGCGCGTTCTTGTCTCAATCACAGAAAGCCTTTTATCTTATGACCGAAAGATGAAAGAGCAAAGATAAGAGAAGCAAGATGAGGGAGAAGAAAGGGACCAAGAGAGCAACACTAGGAGAAGAAGAGAGAGAGAGAGAGAGAGAGAGAGAGAGAGAGAGAGAGAGAGAGAGAGAGAGAGAGAGAGAGAGAGAAAGAGAGAGAGAATGAGTGCGAGAAAATAGGGGCACATGCATATGAGGGTGATAGTGAGGTTACCAGAGTGTGAATAAAGGCAGTATGTGTGTCGGGGGAGGGGTGTGCGTGTGTGTGTCTGTGTGTGTGTGTGTGTGTGTGTGTGTGTGTGTGTGTGTGTGTGTGTGTGTATGAGTGAAGAAAAAAAATCAAGAAAAGAAGACAGGGAAATATAAGAGCTGAAGATCATCCATTCTGATTACCCAGGTCTCACCCCCACTTCTCTTCCTCCTCCACCTCCTCCCATTCCACCCTATCTTCTCTCCTCCTCCTCCACCTCCTCCCATCCCACTTTATCTTCTCTCCTGCACCTCCTCCCATCCCACCCTATCTTCTCTCCTCCACCTCCTCCCATCCCACCCCCACTTCTCTTCCTCCTCCACCTCCTCCCATCATTCTCTATCTTCTCTCCTGCACCTCCTCATCACCTCATGAAGATTGACACGTTTCAAACAGGTCGCAGTGTTAAAAAATGTCTCTTTGAATCCACATCTCCAAATCACCAATGAAAGACTGAGAAATCAAAAATCAGAGATTGAATTATTATGGTAATAGTCAACCAAAGTGTGTCTAGTGCTCAGGAAAGACATCACTCAAAAAAATCGTACAGTGAATTTACGTCGCAAGTACTGACAGGTGTAATGTCTTCAACATTGAATGCTCCTCCAGCAATAGCAATGTAGCATTTTTGCAACCTTGTAGTATATATATCCTGCCCCTCTACAACGCCCCCCCCCCCTCCATATGCACAACAGGCGATCTTACAAATTTCACTGCATTCTTTACTTCAGTAATGATATGCATGTGACAAAAACTCCTTGTATCCTTGTATTTAGGAATACAATTGTTGAAAATATTTAATAGACTGTTATTTCAAATAATGTCATATATGTATTGAGTATCAGTTCAGTAATCAGTTCACAATAATTTTGATCAAGATTGTAGATTTAGTTATTAGTATGTGACATGTAGCCAGCTCAAAAGCAAATGGCGTTCACCATCTTTATGTGAGTTTTGCCTTTGACCTATAGGTATACCTGTAGGGAAATGTCCAAACACAAACAACAGCAGGTTTAGGTGTATTGTATGATTCTCTGTGAAATACCATATCTTCAATATCTAGATTCAATGGCTAGACAGGGTGCGATTTCTGTGCGATATCTGTGTGATCTCCAGAAATTTGAGATTTTAATATGTGGGAAATGGGTTTAAATGAGATCTGTAGAGGTGCATTGTGTTGCATTGTCTCCTTAATATTTCATTGTCATGTCAAAGTAATGCAATTTCAGTCTAGGCGAACATGCCCATTGTGGCATTTGTTTTGAAGGATTACTCAGGGATGGCTATGGACCTGACATTGAAAGTAGATCAGAGTGCAGACCTCAGCCAAGCTCAAATGCCAGTGCCTTATCTCACGTTGTTAGCCAAAGTGAAATTAAATACGGTGCTCGGAAATGGAATGGGTTTCTTCCTTTCCATTAAGTTTTATGAAAATGTCGCTAAATCCAGGATGCAGACATAAGACAAACAAACAAACAAACAAACAAACACTTAACAGCACTGAAATCAAATCGTCCTCGGCAGTGAAAGGGGTGTACCACTCTTATTTCCTCTGCATTTAGAGCTAACAGGTTTTGATTGTTTAGAAGACACGCTACTGTAGCTACCTTCAAAGAGGCACCTCCTCACATTATGACAATAGAAACATCTCCAAAGAGACTGTGTCTGCTCGGAATGATCAGAAATTGGGACATTCCCCTGACTGACATACTTTCCTGAGCCTCTTGATTAGATGCTGTTTGATGTGGTCACCCTTGTCAGATACAAAGACTCACACCTGGTACAGAACTGTGTAGAATGTAAACTCAATGTGCATTTGCATGACTTATGAATGTTCATTGTTATAGTATTAACAGCATTATAATGTAATAATATTTTATTATTGGCATCATGAATAATAATTTGTGGCCCCAGCCGTGGCGCGACTGGCTGGGGCACCTGCA
>NC_085013.1:9584012-9586512 GCF_963854185.1 Sardina pilchardus
CATAACACAGTCTGTTACTGTAAGCCATGACATTCTGAGCCCAAAAATTCCCTTCTCTCAGGTTTCTGCTCTAATTTGTAATGGTTGGATGTAAAGGATACAGCTACCTTTGTAGACTGGGAGATTGAAAAATGAAAGACAGAGAGAGAGGGAGAGAGAGAGAGGGCGGGGGTGTTGAGATGGCTTGAAGGTGCTGGGATGTTATAAATTGGGCCGGTGAACTTGTTAGAGTGAGAAAGCACAGGCGAGAAATGAATAATGCCTGATGAGCAAATGACATTCAGTAAGAGAGCACAGGCGTGCCCAGGAGATGTAATGCACGTATTGATTGATGGAAACACAAATGGCATTAAAATAGACAAATTGCTGCCGATGAGGCGGCAGTTTGACTGGAGAGAAATGGAGACTCCACTGCGGTTGAACTAACTCTGAGATATATCATTTAAAATCGCGAAGGACAATAGCGGCACGCGAGATATACTCTGCATATCTGAAGTGAAAGTCAATGAGAATGAGAGGGAGAAAGAGAATGACAGAGAGAGAGAGAGAGAGAGAGAGAGAGAGAGAATGAGTGGGAAAGAGAGATTTGAAGGGAAGGAGAGAGTGCGCTGCACTCATTTTATTCAACCTTCTGTCTTTTATATGCAGCCCAGCACCTCCCTGGAGAGAGCACATAAAAGAGCGAGTCGGAAAAGCTAATCAGGGACTTTGCCACCACATGCCATTAGACTGGTGGGCTAATAATCCAGCCCAACAAAGCAGACAATATGTCACCAGTTAAGGGCACAATGAGGAGGACCTCAGTGAAGGCTACCTCTGTGTAATACTGAGTAGGAACTCCACACTCTAAAGTGTGCGTCCTAAAAAGGTCACATCTAACCTAGTAGCTTTATGTGCTAGTGTGAACCAGAATGTTTTTTTAGTCATATAAAATACTGTATATGTACCCTCTCAATTTACTTACATGTATATCCATGGAGACAGACCTATTGGACATCATGTCCAGAGCATAGGCTACCCTGTGCAGAGTAATGTCCTGTCCAACCAAAGGTCACTTTCCACTCCATAAATAGGCTTATAAATTGGTCCAGCATTTGCTCTTATAAAGTGGATTATATCCTCATTTTCTATCTGAAGATGATTACCTGAGGGCTGCCCATATGCTTGGCCCTCATGCTGGGCGGCGTTCCTCACCACAGGTGTGACATGACTCAGACTCGAGGTGATGAGCCACTCAACAGCTGCGGACCAGGTGTCTCACACTTACCAGTTAGTGCCCGGTGGCAGTGTCGCCACACCGTAGCTGTGATTCAATCCGGCCACGTCTCAGCCATGCCCACCACCTATTCCTGCTCTCAGGCCCTGAGCACAGCAGACAATCTTCTATTTATTCAGGCCCCAAAGAAAAAAACACATCCTCTAGACGGTCTCCTCAAGAGTTCCCCCAAACCTTACAGGGAGAAGTACACCGGCCAGATTCAGATAAAAGAAAATAAAAATGTCCAGCCATGTATTCAAAAGGGCACACATCAGCCTCTAGATAAAGTAAGTTACCTCAGGAGGCAGGGCAATACTTGGCAGCCAACGTGTAGCTTCTGAACCCTGAATGTTGTTCTTTGCCTTGTGTGTGACTGCAGTCTGAAGCACAGCACCTGGGCTGAGACCTGCCCTCTGGTCCTACGGCTAACTGATGCTAATGTGGAGGCTGGACGGGAGATAAAAGCTGGCCAGAAAAAGGTCACTAGACATGAGAAAACACATCCCCCTTCCCTGCCGCATAAGCAGGGGACAATCTTTGAGGTTCCAGCAAGTGGCTGATGGCCTGGCCGTTTCTTTGTTGTGTCAGCTCATTCCTGGAAGGCTGGTGTGTGTGTGTGTGTGTGTGTGTGTGTGTGTGTGTCTGTGAGAACATGTGAGTCTGTGTGGGTTTCCTTTGAACCTCAGGACTTAATTATTAAAGGAGCTGGTTGGCCATAAGGTCCTCAAGGGCACTGTTTTCCTGCCTTGGCCGGCTGCTATGACAGAGAGGTTCCTGAACACCCACAACACGACTGCGTTCCCACAGACAACACAGCCTTTACACAATGACGTTCGACCGGCGTCACGTCACACAGAGCCAGGTTGTCTGCGCCACGCCCCTTTTTTGGGGAAACAAGCCCTCAGAAGAAGCCTGAAACAAGCCAAAGTGAATGGGTGTTGTTCACGGTCACTGATCTATAACGAATAACTTATTATTTATAGATCAGTGGTCGCGGTAGACAGACATGCCGATAAGTTGCTGTGTGGTTGGGTGTACCAACCACAAAGCTAAGAACCCCTAACATTAGGCTACACCAAAAATAAATCAGACCAACGAAAACGGAAATCTAGGCTAACACTTGGCTAACACTAGCAGCTAGGCTATCGGCTATGACAGAAATTATCATATGTTGGAATTATCTAACGAACATACTTTACATCCAAGCCTGTCAGTCAACTACACAACATTACAATTAAAATA
>NC_085013.1:9594012-9609012 GCF_963854185.1 Sardina pilchardus
GCATGGGTACAGTTGCCAGACTAATTAGGAAACGTGTCCCTGATTGGGCCTTGATTGGGCCTGGCAGTGAGCTGGAGCGGCTCAATCACCACAGAGTCTCAGTTCTGCTGCCACTGCTCATGCGAGTGCTCCCTCACAACGGGCCCCTGAGACAGGGGGGCGTCGGCTTCCTGGTGGGTCCGATCAAAAACACACTCGCAATTTTTTTTCTGTCTAAGGTTTATTTATAAGAGACACAACTAACAGTATTAGTGCATCTAAATATAGTATATGTTGTCATGTACAGTACGTCGGAGCAATATGACCAAAGTCATCTCATATCCTAATAACGATACATACAGTATCACAAAAAAAGCTAACGAGCTGGCATACAGTATGGCCTGATATTGAGTTTTGAATTAAATATATTTGACAAACAAGGCCAAAAGTGTCCGGTAAATGTTGGCTTATTTCAGAAACCTGCCAATGGTGATGGGCCTAATTTACATAGATTTGTATCCACAGTTGACATTTGGTGCTGGCTTGTTTTGAACCCCGCACATATGCAAAACTATAATCAAGTAACAATATTGTCAATATCATGATATGAAATTATAATGGAAATTCTTAGCACAGGGAGGAATTATCACATATGACACAGCCCTTCAGTTACATAAGGTTAATTGAAAATAAATTAATTAAATAAACTGTCATATATGCCATTCACAGTCCAAAGCACCACACCATAGCACCAAAATGAGAAGACAATGAGCAGTATTGTGTCAAGTTGCATAAAAGCGAAAAAATAATCTGAAATAATTTCAGCTTGTCTAATTGCCTTTATTTTTCATTTGCCTTACTCTGCTAATGCCTTTTTCATTAATCCTGGTGTCAAATAAGAACTCTGCTGCCTTCTAAATGTAGCGTGTCATGGTGTGGGTGCAGACGTGCCAGTCATCAGCGCTGCACGACTGCTGCTGATTAACATATCACCACTGAAGGCTAACGAGTCCATTGTCACAAATGTCAGGAAAAAGGAAGGCCCAGCTGGCACTCTTTTGTGGCTGGATTAAACTGGAGCAGGGAAATAAACTCTGTAGTGGTCTACATTTTGAGGGTATACAGGCATACTCACCACAAAGACTGAAGACATAAAAATATATCAGATCTTTTGTAAAATGGAGCCCAAGAGGTGTCGTTACGGGAGTTTTTTTTTTTTTTAAATACTGAGAATGTTTTACTAAAGCGTAAAACATCTGCTCATTTAACTAAATCATGTGCTTGTTTTCATCAATATTATGCTCGTTTTAATTACATTGTGCGCTAGTTCTCATTACATCATGCACTGGTTTTAATGATTTCATTCCCATGTTTTATTCACAGAAACTAGGCCAGCACAACAGACTTGTAAGGAGCCCTTAAAAGGGCACATTAAAGTAAAATGTTCACACATTATATATATTGCGAGCTGAACTGCTAAAACATACCTACATTTGATAAAATGTGCGCTTGAACAATATAAATTGCGTGCACAATACTGTGTTCTATACATTCAAATAGGCCTAACACCGTGAGCTCAATTTACTTAAACATGGGAACGTTTATTAAAAAGAAGCCGACTTGTTTAGTCTGTTGTACAACTTTCTTTGGCCCTAACAGTGATAGCAGTGGACAGTTTACTTGTTTACAGTTAGTGGTGTGAAGCCACCTTCCAGGCTCAACCGTTGACCATGGTTGTTAGTTACCATAGTCACTGCTTCATAGGTGTTCTGTTATTCAGAATTAATGGCTACCCACCAGTCGATCAGAAAAGAGCATTTCTTCTGTGATAAAAGAGGATAGACCTATCTCTTTAATTTTTTGAAAGATTTTGCATTTTCTAGAATAAGGAAACACCTGACGCTTTTGTCATGGGAGAATCCAACCAATGAGGGTGATTTTTGATGTCATGCAGGAGGGTTCTACCTTTGCAGTTTGTGGCGGGAAAATGCACAAGCTGACTGCAGGTGCCTTGCTCTAAGGTCTTACTGTAAGTTCAGGTGACATCATGGTGACTTCTTGCCGTGCAGGAGGAAGTTGGACAGAATTTCTAACCAGCATCCATTGTGTTCAACCCAGCATGTATCATGTTAAGCCAGATCTGTGTGGTGCTGCATCAAGTCAAATGAGCCTATAGACAGAGGGAACAAGGAACCATAACATAAGTTAAGCTTGATAAAGTTTGGTCTCTGCATTGAAACAGACACAGTACACAGTGAGGTGAAGCACACACTAACCCGGAGCAGTGAACTACAGTAGCTGCCACAGTGGCTCTCAGGGAGCAGTGACGGGGTTAGGTGCCTTGCTCAAGTGTGTGTGTGTGTGTGTGTGTGTGTGTGTGTGTGTGAGGGGTTAGGTACCTTTCTCAAGGGCACTTCAGCCGTGGATGTGGGCATGGAAGAGCAGTACTCAACCACTACCCCTGCCCACATTTTTCTTACTGGTCAGGGATCAAACCAGCCACCCTTCAGTTACAATACCTGTCTGTAGCCCTAACCAGTAGGCCACAGCTGCTGAACAGATTCTAAGTCATTGGAATGGTGATATGTCTTTTTTCGTGTTGAATAGTGGCTGTCTCGCTTCCACCTACTAGGGCCTGTGAGCAGAAAAAACACCCTTGCAGCTTTGGGCCAGCGGGCCGCTGCACTGACAAACAAAGTCTCGCAGCCTCATGATCACGCTCGCAATCTAACAAATTGCTTTACTGCACTACACACATACAGTACACGCCAGGCACCAGTTACTGTAGCACAAGATAGCGATGGAGTTCCTCAGACATTCGTCATAGCAGAGCCAGCAAAAAGAAGCTGAAAGCGAGTAAACCGTCGTCAGAGGAACAGGGAAAGAGGAAATGGCAGACAGACAAATTGAGGAGTGTCGTAAAAAAACATACGCTAAAGCTGTAGGGGGAGCTCTGCAGAGAAACCTGCAAAGTTCTGCATAGAGAAACTACATAGTTTCTCTTTACTGTAAGCAAACACCTAACCAAAATGGTAAAACTAAGAAACAAGAAATCCCAAATCATGACAACATTACCTTTTTGGTGATAATATGAGCAGAGATCCTTTAGAACGCTTTCTCAACCGTCTCTGATATAAGTTTGTTTCATCACGTCCTTTTTGTTTAGAGCCATATTCGATCTGTTTTCCAGATGAACAGCTTGGTGGGTATTGAGCATAACTACACTGCGCAGCCGCACATGGTCAAATGTCACAATTGGTTCTGTGGTCAATCACCATCACTTGTCTGGAATAAAAACACAGGTAGCCTATAATACACTCCATCAGTGACATTCAGGGTTTACATGAACAGCTAATTACTGGTTGAGGAAGTGATGGAAAGAAGCACATGAAAGGTAAATCAGCTTGTTTTTGAAGTCATGCAGATGAGAAAAGGAAGTTAAACTGTGGTCAAAAAACAATATGGTTCTAATTGTGTGTGTGTGTGTCTGTGTTTGTGTGTGTGAGAGAGAGAGAGAGAGAGAGAGAGAGAGAGAGAGAGAGAGAGAGAGAGAGAGAGAGTATGTGTGTGTGCGCGCGCTTGTCAGTGTGTGTACAGTATGTTTGTGTGAATGTGAAGGGAGAAGTTGCTGCTGTATAAAGGGACCCGATTAAAAGGTTTGGCTTGGATTATCAGGAGGAGGCAGCACAGCACCTCTTAACAGCTGAGCATCTGCCTACCAACCAACTAAAAGCCTGGAACACTCCCTGGGGAGACAATAATGACAGCCGACTTGTCATGTGATTTCCTGGGAAAGTGAAAAAGTGAATGTGTGCGCAGAGCAGCTTTTCAAGGTCAATGACGGCCTAAAGATATGACACATATCTAAACGCACAGCGTTTGAGTGAACACATTTTGCCTCTTTTTCATGTCACCCCCTGTCTCTGTCAAAAACAGAGGGCGCTGGTTTCTTGTAAGGGTAATAAGGAGATGTGTCCTGAGCATTGTGGGGTCACAAATTAAACGTGGATGCCAAATACGTTGTTTCATTGGCACTTTGCCTTCTTGTAACATGACATACAGACAATCGCATTGGCCTCTCTCTGAACAGCATCATCAAATATAGCCAAAAGGTTGTTTCCTAAGTGTAGTTTCTTTTCTTCATCATGATCGCCACGGCTAAATCTCTCTAAGCCACAATTTGTAGAGTGACATACCGTATAGACTTTGACATTGTTTCTTTCCTGCTCCAATAAAATCTCCAGCTCCAGCTTTTCCCCCTCCACGGGCTGATCTTACTCGCGGTTCCCCGTAGATTCACTTCGATTCGGTCAGCAAAATGCCAGACAGACAGTGTGTAACAACAGCGCCACAATCAGCGAAATCCTGCTCAAGCGCGCTCTCTCTCTCTCTCTCTCTCTCTCACACACACACACACACACACACACACACACACACACACACACACACGCACAGACGCAGTCTCAGAGTATCATATAGCCACATAGTAGCGGTCCACTCTCTCCCTCTTCCTCGCCCTCAACGCGTATTTCATTGGAGCACGGCTATAGGATAATACATGCGCTCGCTCGATACAACACATATTGGAAACATCTGCAGTCTTTCATGATATTTTCCTGCTGTCCCCTCATCTATAACGCAGGCAGCCATCTAAGAATTCCGTTAGAAAATTGAAAGTAAGGTTAAATTTTTTTCACTACGAAAATATATTTTAAATAGAGGAGAAACGCGGGATTCCGGTGCATTTCCATTCGTCATGGCTTTGCTGCAGCGGGAGAGGAGGAGAGCTCCGTTCGTTTCTCTGTTGCTCGGCTTTCTCGGAGTCTGGTAAGTTTGTGTCCGGACCGCCAGGACTAGCAAGAACGTAGGCATTCAAGCGGTGGTCCCGGACCGGAACCGTCACAAACGGGACAGGGCAGCGCATGAACTAACAACTGTGGTACCTTAACATTATGATTACAGTGACAAAAAAGCCCCCTATTGTTGCTTCGTATGTATGTTTGCATGTACTGTATCTCTGTGTGTTCAAACGGTGGGTGGGTCAGGGGAGTGAGCAAATGTCTCTTCAAATAAACACTGTAATTATTTAATCCCATTTCCCATCACAACACTTGGAATTGGTGAGAAAAATACCCTTTGCGCATGGTGTCAGACGCCGGCATATAGGGCAGTGGGCTAAGACAGCCTAATGTCACTTTAGACAAACAACCTTCAACTGATTTGTACAATGAACACAAATAACCATGTGTCAGCGAGTGCCTTAAACACCATTAGTAATTTGATTTTCTTTGAGCTAATGAGCACAGCGGGTCATAGTATTCGACTGTAAGTGCATGAATATAGAAACGCCGACATTCCTGTCGCACTCTGCTGTCTCTGTCAGAAAGCATGTCAGCTCATTCATGTCTCGCGGCAAACGTGCTATGCGTGCATTTCTGAGTCTGATTCACAAAGAAATGCCTCGCGCGCTTGGCTGTCTCCGGGCTTTTTAAACATGCGGCATATGGGGGCTCGCGCCACGACCTGTGTCTCCATGGAGATACCCTGCCCAACACAGCCACATAAAGTAGTAATGCTAATGAACGCCACAGAGGATATCCTTCATTTGTTTTCTGCTTAGAGGAATGGCTCCACAGAGAATCCTTTGAGCCTGTATAAAGCATAATGAGAAGTATTAGCAAGGTATAGCCTTCATCCAAAAATCGATGTGTAAGCATTTTATCTAGCTATTTCTGCTGTCAGTCAGGATTCCACTGAGTTGCTGGGTCAATAATCATCTCTCAGCGTTATCTTGTCTGGGTGGTATTGTTTCAGATTCCTCTAGAAGCTTGTGGGTTCACCAGCTGGAAGTGCCTATTCATGTCTTTTTTTTCTCAGGAGAAGCGACAGAGGAGAAAAGAAACGGAAGCAAATCCCTCCATTATTCAAACATGTCTGATAAACTCTTCTCCCCTGAGACCCTTTGCTTGTAGTCATATTGCTTCTGTAGTCATTAGTCATTTCCCCCACATAGCTCGGTGTGTATTTGTGTGTGGGTGCGTGTGTGTGCTGGCTCCTTATGTTGATAAGGAAGTGTGTATTTATGCCAGTTTCTCTCTCTCCCTCTCTTTCTCTCTCTCTCTCTCTCTCTGTGTGTGTGTGTGTGTGTGTGTGTGTGTGTGCGTATTTGCTTACCTAAAGCTGGCTGCTATAGATTACCGTTATCACTTGCCCCACTGCTTTGAGGAACAAAGCCACTTAAGACCAGGACTGATTAGCCGTACATGCTACTGTCTCTATTGTGGCATACTTTCCCCCCTCCACCCCCACCACCCCCATGGCAGTCACCAGTTTCCTCATATCCTACACTTTGTGCACTATATTACCTGGCACAGTAGACGATGCCTTAACACCGCTAAAATTAGCTCACAATAAAGTCACAGACTCAGCATTCTTTGCAGTATGGCACAACTGGGTGTATACATACTGGACTGACAGAATACTTCTGGATGATATCAGTAGTTTCACTTTGACCTTCACAGTGAACAAACCGTAGCTTAATATGAAGCCCTTACCTCAGGAACCTTCCGACCCCTCACCACATCAATTGTATGCACGGGTGGCTGATTACCTGGCTGCAGTGGCCAGCATCAGATGTTTCACTCCGTGAAGAATAACTCACGGTCGTGTAGTGTTTATGGCCTTTACGTAAGGACAGAAGCAAGGTCCTGGGCAGGTGTCCAGAAGATTGTCGTGTTCTCTCAGCAGGCATCAACCACGGGGCAGTGGTGTGTATGTGCGCATGTATCTGGAATCACAGAGAAATTACGTGATTATGTTCCTCTGTGTACTTTTCGCATGAGAGGCGATGACTAATCGGCAGCCAAACAGTGAGTTTTTCGCCGGGAGGGTGCACAGGTCCAAGTTGGGGAAGACAGCCAGCCCGCGACACATCTGGCACAAGACAAGGAGATCTCAGGGCGAATGCTGTTTGGCAGGGAGGAAAGGCACGGTGCAAATAGCCCCTCTGAGCTGTTACTCCAGCTGAGGACGAGCCACGCCATTATGGGCGATGTGTTGAGCCAGATTTGCTCCTGGGTAACAGCCGGCCCCCAGGGAACGGTGAGGGCGAGCAAGACAGGAGACAGACGATGCACTCAGCCAAGGCTCACCGAGCTCAAAGCAGGGGGGGGGACTCCTCTTCCCTTCCTCCCCCTTACCTGCCCTCTAGGTGAGGGGAGCGGAGAGAAGCAGCGTCAGCAAGGTGCTTGTGGAGCTGGAGGTGCAGGCTGAGCTGAGCTGAGCTGGGGGGGGGGGGGCTTGGTGGTGGTGGGTGGAGAGGTGGGGTAATATGTCAGTCTTGATGGGCGCGGGGCACGGCAGGAGCTTTTCCTCCCGGCCGAGCGGGGGAAGGCGAGGCCGCCGCTGACTTCACCGTAACTTAATCACGGCAGGCCGCGGCCTTCACATGACCGATGGCTTCAGGTGTGCCTCAGCCTCTGTCACGCCACTAGAGATTTGATTGCAGACCCTGGCAGTGGAGCTTCAGAGAGAGAAAACAGAGAGAGAGCGAGAGAGATAGAGAGAGAGAGAGAGAGAGAGAGAGAGAGAGAGAGAGAGATGAAGAGGCCGAGGGGAGAGGGGGCTGGCGGGAAGAAAAACAACATATTTGTGAAATCGTTTTTCTCCTGAGATAACAGGAAATGGAGGATATTGGCCCAGATTTAACGTGCAGTTTGACTCCTCAATTCCTCCTCACTAAGTTTGTTTACTCCCCACACCACATCTCTGCAACCGCATCCCCTCGCAAAACTAGGCTGCTGCCACTCTCCTTTTGTCTTTTGAAGTTGGCACCTTAACCTGACTGGCTGACCTGGATACCGAAGATGCCTCTTGCTGTGCATCTGTGCCGTTGCTGTGTGGTGTCATTCGTTATCATAATGACTCTGGACTCCCCAGTGCCGAGGGGGGAGACATTTAGCATGGCAGATGCCATGCAAACGCTCTATTTAGATGATGTGTGCCCTGGCAGTGCCAAGGGCACGGGGGCCCCCGTGGCAGGAGCGGGCAAGAGAGGCTGGACGCACGCCACGACACACACCGAGTGTGCCTCAGAAGGCATGAAGAAGATCACATGCAAGATGGCGTGATTATGAAATACTTACTTGACGATCAGCCTCTCTGCAGTGCGTTGTTTGAACTCAACAGCCTGCCACTTAAAGGTACAGTCTGTGATTCTGCTGAGCCACATGAAGTGACACGCCTCCATTACACGCTCCTGAAACAACAAATTTCATTGGCTGTTATTATCAATAGGTCACCACGATTGATTCCTATTGGCAAAATCTGGACAGTGTATGACCATCAAGGTTTTTTTCCAGTACACTGTCGTTAGCTATTAACTTCATTAAAAAAAAAAAAAAGAAAATGGTTATTGGCTTAGAATCCTGGACTGTCCCTTTAACATCTAGGTAATGGATGTAGACATCCAGGCAGAATCTAGAAGAGTGCTGTGTGACTTGTGTATTGGACACAGAGGTCATTTCTACCTTACACTCCCATCTGTAAGCCGCGCAGGCATTTCTCACTTAATGTAGATTGTGGTTGTCCAGAAGTGACAACAGTTGAGTTTTATTTAAATCCTCCCCGTGCTAAAAGTAAAGCCCTGGCACCGTAAAGCGTTCCACTTGGCACCGAGAGTGAGATACTAAAGGGAATTAGCTTCTGTAACAAATCACAGCCAGACTGCATGGCTGATGAGAGAGAGAGAGAGGGCGAGAGAGAGGGTGAGAGAGAGAGAGAGAGAGAGAGAGAGAGAGAAACAGAGTGACAGAGAGAGCTTGAGTTCCATTTCTGCAGAAATGCTAAGAAATGTGTGTCTGTGGATGTCGGTGTTGGATGTGTGTGTGTGTGTGTGTGTGTGTGTGTGTGTGTGTGTGTGTGTGTGTGTGTGTGTGTGTGTGTGTGTGTGTGTGTGTGTGTGTGTGTGTGTGTGTGTGTGTGTGTGTGTGTGTGTGTGGAGATGGAGAGTGGAAGTGTTTTGTGAGTCAAGGACTCAGTGGGAAAAATAAACAATCCCGGCGATAGAGCTCAATAAAAGGGACGTCTGCAGAAAAAAGTGTTGGCATTGAGAGCCGTGTCAGCTTTTCTCCCCCAAATAAGCACTTTTTTTTTACAAAAAAGGGAATTACAGCCACAGAGCACAATTGGTGTGTGTGCATTTCTTTTTAAAGTGTGAGGGTCTGTACACAGTGTGGTCATCTACCTACAGTATTATCTGTCTATCTATCTGTCTATCTATCCATCTATCATTCTTTCTTTCAGAGACATCGGAACCTTTTCTGTGTGTGCATGCTCTTGTGTGTGGTCATTCCCATACTGATACCTACAGTATATGATTGTACATTCCCAGAAGCTTTGCGTGTAATGTATAGTGTATATTAGTACATCTAGTGTGTGTGTGTGTGTGTGTGTGTGTCTGCCTTTTCATCTAACCTTCATTTCCTTTCTGTGCCAAACACACAGCTGGATTAATTATCATGAGGTCCTCTGCTAGCTTCCCTCATCCCTCGTTCACCCCCCCCCCTCTCTCTCTCTCTCTCTCTCTCTCTCTCTCTCCTCCTCTGCCCTTCCTGCTCATCCTCCTACCCTGCCTCTGTCTCCTTCTCTCCTCTCTCAGCTTGGCTTCATGGATCCCCCTCTCCTTATTCCCATCCCATCCCATCCCATCCCTTTATCGTAGTTGCTCTCCAACTTTATCGCTCCGTCTCTTTCTCTTTCTCTCTGTGGCTGTCTCATGACTCTACATTTCTTCCCTATCACGGTGATTTGGATCTCTTTTAACACTGTGCAGCAGCAGTATCGCACTTCTGTTAGCTGTGATTGTGATTCCCTCTCTTGCGCTTTCTCCTCATCCTCCTCCTCTCTCTCTATCTCCCTCTCCTTATCCTTCTCTCTCTTCTCTCTCTCTCTCTCCCTCCGCTGACTCACATCTTCCACCTCTCTTTCTGTCATCCTCCCTCCCTTTTCTCTGAAAACCGCCAGTCCATCTCTGCACCAGCACTTCATACTGTTCATCCTCCTCTATTCGTATCTCTCACTCTCTCTCTTCCCCCTCTCTCTCACCTCTCCTGCTGGTTCTTCTCCTCCCCTCCTTCTTTCTTTTCACCACCTCTTTATGTCCTGCCACTTTCACTCCCTCACCATTCCCCCTCTCCTCCTCTCCTCTCCTCTCCTCTCTCCATCCTCCCCTTTCTCTCTCCTCCCAGTCATTATCCCTCTCTCACTCTCTCTCTCACACGCCCCTCTTTTCTGGATTCTGCCCCCTCTTCAGATTTGATTTATTGCTCCGACAGTTGGCTACAGTGTTGCCAAAGCAATTATGCAGTCACAATGACAGGAGGGACGATGTTTTCACAAAGTTGTCAAGACGTTGTAATGCAAACAAATGGCAGTGAAGCTACTACTATGATACTAATCTAAAAAGCAGCATCTAGACTGACATTTCTAACCCTGCTGCCTCCTTCACCTTTACACTGTGTTTCTCTCCCTCTCTCTCTCCCCATCTCTCCCTCTCTCTCTCTCTGTCTCTCTCTCTCTCTCTCTTTCTCACCCCATGCTGTCCAAAGCTTGGCATTCACACCTAATAAGGCAGACGAGGAGGATTATGAGGACGTTCCCATAAATAAAACCTGGGTTTTATCACCTAAGGTCGACGAGACCGACGTCACCTCCATCCTAAATAAATTACTGCTGGGCTACGACAACAAACTGCGCCCGGACATAGGAGGCAAGTCACCCCTGCCACCGCCGCCATTTTGGATCACAGCCCATTCCCATAAAGAGTTCAGTTTGTCATCCAACTATTCATTTAGGAGGCAACTAGGCTGAGCCCGGGGCAGTAATAGTGAGAGAACACCCTCTCATGCCTCTCATAAACATATGGGTACTATGATTCTGCACAATTACCACCACTGAATGTGATTTTTTATTGCTTTTTATGCATGTTTAAAAACGAATGATCTTTTAATTTTGTGTTTAAATGTTATGTTAGAATATGAATAAAACAATATTCCTTTGATAGTTGGAGTATTTGCTAAGATGAATTATGCATGTATAATTAATCAATCTTTTTTACCCTCTGCATGTATCCATTTTGTATTTGCACTGCATGTCTCCCAGAATTTGCAAATAATTGGTGTCTAATTGGTGCATTTCAGTGCGACCCACCGTGATCGAAACTGCCGTGTATGTGAACAGCATCGGGCCTGTGGACCCTATTAACATGGTGAGCACAGACATGGTGTGACACTTGCTGTGTGTATGTGTGTGTGTGTGTGTGTGTGTGTGTGTGTGTATGTGTGTGTGTGTGTGAGAGCGAGAGAGAGAAGAGAGTGTGTGTTTTATGTGTGTGTTGTTTACTGTATGTGTGAGTGTGTGCGCATGAGAGAGAGAGAGTGTGTTTTTTGTGTGTCTGTGTGTGTGTGTGTGTGTGTGTGTGTGTGTGTGTGCGTGTGGTAGGCAGCCCCTTCCCAATTCAACACCTATTAAGGCAAACGCTGTGAAACTAAGCCCCTCACAGGCAGAGTCTCGTCTGAGTTCCCCGAGAGTGCTACATCTAATTCAATATTTATCAGGGCCCCTTCTCAGTTCATCCCGGGCTCGTCTGTCTCGCGTGGCGTGAGATTACACTCCTCTCTCCGCTCCGTTCTGCTCCACTGCGACTTCTGTTTTGACGTGCTCCGAGATTTTTGTTGCTGTCGCTCGCCGAGTTCGCCGGCTCGCCGCCACCGACTGTGACCTTCATAACACATTTCAGAAATTGCCCAACGCTCCGGCCCGCTGATTAAAGACCGCAAAGGTGGGGTTGGCGAGGGGTTGGTGTGCGGTTGGTGTTCCGATGGAGGTGGGTGGGGGGGAGGGGGGGTTGGACGTCTCTAAGTGCTCTTTTGTCCTTATCACCGCCGGCGGAGGAAATTACTCCCGGCAAGCGAGCCGTTGCGGCAGGGGCGGCGGCGGGATGGTGTCTGTTTCTCGTCGTCACGTACGAGATACGGAAGCGCGCCGAAGTGGCGGAATGACAGCCTGCTGAGGTCACGCCTGCTGCCGCTGTTTCCCTGGGCGATGAGAATTACATTGTCACTGTCACTCAGCTGGCGTCAAGCAAATAATAACACATTCCGTAAAACTGCTTAGTTGTGGTTATGATGCTTCTATCATGGTGTGTGTGTGTGTGTGTGTGTGTGCATTTGAGTGTGTGTGTGTGTGTCTGTGTGTCTGTGCAAGTTGGTTTGGGTGTACGAGTGAGAAAGTGTGAGTGTTTTTTTTAAATTGATTTGTGCAGTACTCAACACCCCTCTGGTGTGCGATGACGTGCCTCTTTCTCTCTGCCAGGAGTACACCATCGACATCTTCTTCGCTCAGACGTGGTACGACAGTCGCCTGAAGTTCAACAGCAGCATGAAGCTACTGATGCTCAACAGCAACATGGTGGGCAAGATCTGGATCCCGGACACCTTCTTCCGCAACTCCCGCAAGTCCGACGCCCACTGGATCACCACGCCCAATCGGCTGCTTCGTCTCTGGAGCAATGGGCGGGTCATGTACACTCTAAGGTAGGATGTGGCTTGTGTCATTGGTCATGCACTGTTTTGTCCTTAGTGACATCTACTAATTTGGGAAGTCTTTATTTTTTGCTTTTGTGTTGTTTTTTGAGCATTTGTTTTTCTGGAGTGAGCATGCACAGTATGGCACTACCTGCACAGATCACATCTATCCTGTCTGGAAACCAGACTTTGGTGTTTGGTCATGCATTTCTTGAAGGACCAGTGTGTGACATTTTCGGTCGCCAGACATTAATCAAAGCAGGTAACTATGCATGAGGGAACATCACAGCAGCACAGTCCAATTTTAATAGGCAATGAAACGCTTTTCGATGCTGGACCTTCAAGAAAGTGTCAGTGATTTATTTAGCTTAGACGAATACATCGGCCTTGATTTACTGCAGTCTGTAGTGACTTAGAAACCAGATGCAAACGAGACAGACCAAACCCAATGCTTTACTTATTGGACATTTGCGTTGGCCACATTGGTGGTTCTGACATTGTTTTGCATGTGTTCATTCAAGTCGTTTTTCATTAGCCGTAGCGTATTTTGTAAATCAAGGCAATATTAGTGTGCTAATCCACAACACAACTGAACACATTTGTTTTTCCTTTTCTTTTTCTACTTTGCACTTTGCTTTCGTTTGTCAGGTTGACTATTAATGCGGAATGCTACCTAAAGCTGCATAACTTTCCCATGGATGAACACTCCTGCCCCCTGGAGTTCTCCAGCTGTAGGTGGAACACGTTCACCAATCAGGCAACCAATCCCCTGCGCATACTCCACCCCCCCACCACCCCACCCACCCACCCCAGTAGACCAATTAGCAATCACCTTTCGCCAACCTTTAGCCAATCACCATGCATCGCTGATAATGGTTTGCCCAATCAAAGCACGTTGCTCTTGGTGGCCAGCGCCAGCTGTGTCCGGCAGTCCACCAATCCCCATTTGTTTTTGCCCGTGGTCATTTAATCACCTGCAAATAAGCTTTGACAGTTGATCAATGCCCACGCTTCACCTCAGCTGGCCATCTGATCTGCCCCCTGCAGCTCTGCTGTCAGTGGTCATTCCCCTCGTATCGGCCGAGAGGAATGACGCTTCCCACTCCCCGTCAGCAAATCCATTCTCTTCTTTCTCTTCTCTCTCTCTCTCTTTCTTTCTCTCTCTGGTCCTCATCAGTGTTTCTTTTCATCCATTCAGTGTCCTTTGTGTTGTTGTGGTTATTGTTGTTTGTGTGTGTTTTTTCTAAGTTCTTGTGGTTTTCATCTGACCATGGGCAGAGTGTATTGACCAGGACATTCCATTTTTTTGTACAAGCTTCTGAGTCATGCCATCATACTTTTGTTGAAGAGCGATAGTGTGTGTGTGTGTGTGTGTGTGTGTGTGTGTGTGGTTGCGTGTGTATGTGTGTGTGTGTGTGTGTGTGTGTGTGTGATGGAGAGAAACGTTTTAAGTCTGAGTAAGATTCTGTTTCCTATTGATTAATGTCTTTCTTTTGTTTTGCGTGTGATGTGTGTGCATCCGGCCCTCTCCGCATTTCACTGCATGGTGGTGCCGCATTGGATATGGTGTGTGTGCGTGTGTGCGTGTGTGCGTGTGTGCGTGTGTGCGTGTGTGTGCGTGTGTGTGTATGTGTGTGTGACTCCCCATCCTCCAGATGGCTACCCTAAGAACGAGATTATGTACCGCTGGCAGCGTCGGTCCGTGGAGGTAGCAGATCAGCGCTACTGGAGGCTCTACCAGTTCGCCTTTGTGGGACTGCGCAACGCCACTGACGTCGCACACACACAGTCAGGTTGGTCTGACGGCTCCTCTTCCACCTCAAATAAACCAAGCAAAGCCTGCATGTAAAAGGATCATGTAAGGATATTTTGTGTGTGTGTGTGTGTGTGTGTGTGTGTGTGTGCGCACGTGTGTGTGTGTGTCTTTCTTCAGGTGAATACGTCATCATGACCATCTTCTTTGAGCTGAGCAGGAGGATGGGCTACTTCACCATCCAGACCTACATCCCCTGCAGCATGATCGTGGTGCTCTCCTGGGTCTCCTTTTGGATTAACAAAGACGCTGTGCCAGCAAGAACTTCACTCGGTATGACAAACGATGTGACTGAAAGTAGGAAAGTTTCCTATTAAGTTAGAGTTTTTTATTTGCTGCACATCTGACACCACTGGATGAATGACAGCAACTTTATTGAACTGAGTTTCAGACTTTAGACGGTCTCCTATTTGAGGTGACTTCTTTAGCTAGCAGTGATATTAATAAACGAGTGAGCTTAATGGCAAGGCTAGTCTCGGTACGCCAAAACACCAACATGTTTATTGATTGGTCCAGGTATCACCACGGTGCTCACCATGACAACCCTGAGCACCATCTCCAGGAAGTCGCTGCCAAAAGTGTCCTACGTGACGGCCATGGATCTCTTCGTGTCGGTCTGCTTCA
>NC_085013.1:9614012-9617706 GCF_963854185.1 Sardina pilchardus
TTTAGATCAGAGAGTTGACCTTTAGATAGAGTGATGTCTCAGATCTAGCTGGACCACAATACTGCATTTTGGTCAAAAGTAGACTAAGACCTTATTTGAGCTATTTACTGTTAATTAGGTTTCTGTGTTTCTCTGGCTTTCTCTCTCTTAACATTCCGCTCGGCATCGTCTTGTGCTTCTCTCAAGTTTTTTATTAAGTGTGCAACTGTACAGATTTTTGTGGTGTGATTCCATTGTGAAAGTCTCTATGTTATCACGGAGTGTGGAGACAGAACCACACACACACACACACACACACACACACACACACACACACACACACACACACACACACACACACACACACACACACACTATATTTGTGTGTCTGTGATACTTAAGTGTGTGTTGCATTCCCCAAGATATCGTTGTGCTCTGACCATCACTACATGATTGGCAATCTTTAACACTCTGTCTCTCATAGTGTGATGATGCGTATAGCCTAATGAGACTTCTGGGAAATGCAGTCCTTGGGTATGATAAAGAACAAGGTCAAAATCTGTGCCAACAAATCAGAGACATGCCAGAACATGCCTGGGATCATTAACATGTTTGTATATAATGGTATGCCCTATATTACCCATAAAGATGAGTCGATTCTCAGCAGACCCTAATTGGCTAGTACATTTTCTATAGACATACTGCAATAAGCATTGGAACAGATTATTCCACTCTGGTGTTTCTCTCATGTGTCTCTGAGTGAGAATTCACAAAATGGAGTACCTTCTGATGTATTATTGAAATCTGTGTTCTTGACCCGGCTGCTGGAGCCACATGCATATTTGACACTGTTCTGCTTCATTGAAATTAATGCATCTTCTGACTCCAGTCACTGGCTATGATCTGCCCAAAACCATTCCCCGTGTAGTGAAGTGTAGTGATCCTCCTCTCCATCTTTCATCTCTCTTTCTCTCTGTTTCTCTCTTTCTTTCTCTCTCTTTCTCTTTCTCTCTCTCTCTTTCTCTCTCTCCCTCTCTCTCTCTCTTAGCCATAATGTCCTGCTCTTTCAGATGTTTCGTGTTCTGTACAAATGAACTCATAACACTGTGAGCCAATAAAACAGTGCCTGAAAAAAGCATTACGTGTCGCCGGCTCCCTCTTTCTTCATCCAAACCGCCTCCCGCCGCCTCTGCCGCCCCATCACCGTGGGCAGCCATGCCCAGCACCCGCGCCATGCGCTAATGCACTGCTGCCCGCACGGATCAGAAGGAGAAATTATAAGCCGTAAACATGTGGTTCATAAAGAATGAAAACACGCACACTTGTAAGGTACAGAAACCGAATGAGAACATCAGATGCGGAACAGGATGTACTGTAAGTGAACTAAAGTGTATATTTAGTGACGTCTAGCTCATAATAATGGCATCCTGGCACACGAGCATTAACGGCAGTGCTCAGTATTTCTTAATGATCAGTCGCTCTTAAGTTAATGGTTTGTTTGTGCTCACTAATGCGCTGAGGAGCTATACGATGAAAGCATA
This sequence comes from Sardina pilchardus, assembly GCF_963854185.1. NCBI lineage: Eukaryota > Metazoa > Chordata > Actinopteri > Clupeiformes > Clupeidae > Sardina > Sardina pilchardus. The sequence goes on from NC_085013.1 coordinate 9,615,533, forward strand.
ATAGATCACCTATAATCAAACCATAACCGTGACCATTCAAGAGGAATTATGGCTCATGATGTCGTTCATGCTCAAGCATGCGTCACTGCAAGTTAATGAAGAGACCAGTAAAGGCAGATAAAGGCAGAGCATTGATAGATATTGTATCATACAGTATGTGTTGTCTGATGTAACAGCTATGCTGGGCCACATTTAAGCACATTCACCAAATTTCTCAGACTCATCATTTTGATAGATATCCTCTAATAAAAAAATATCTTCTATATCGTAAGAAATATTTTAATAGAACAAGCATAATTGCCTGTAAAACCTTCAATACTGTATGTTGTAACATTTTTGCCCCATGAGTACTGCTGAAACAGTAGAGGACTAGACATTTCCACATATACTGTACCACCCTTCTGACTCTCATATCCCTTCAGTTTCATAGGCCATCATTTTATGAAGGACATTTTCTCATATTAAGTTTAACTCAACTACACAAAGTGTGTGAGAAAATCCAGACACAAGTTAACCCTCCTCATGGGCTAACCTTGGGTTCTGAGAAGGGTTTGAGCTGTCCTAACAGTGTGATAACAGTTGCCATTTCAATGGCCTCCTATAAGATGCTTCAGACAGGATGTTATATGATTACTAGCCAGTTTGAGAGACCCTGGCCACTTGCAATAAAACACATGAATACACATCCCATTCCCTTTGCTCTCTCCTCCCTTGTGTTGCAGAAAGAATATACTGTACATTACTGTGCTCTCACTCTCACTTACTCACTTTCTCTCTCACTCTCTTTCCTTCTTGTACAGTCTTTCCATCTGTCTTGCCCTCCCTTTCTTTTTTCTGTCCTTCCTTGTCTCTCTCTTTCTCTCCTCTCCTCCTCTTCCTTGTTCACGTAGCCTCAGGGGAGGAGAGGAAAGAGGGCTGGGCACTGTCGGCTATTGAGGAGGGATAAATTAAAGGAGATTGTCATTCTCCCTCTCTGTGTGGCACTGAGACACTCACAAGGTGGGAGGGAGGGTCATAAAGGCTCCACTTTCTCACAGAGACTCAGGACAGATGGAGGTTAATGAGACGCATCTGGAGGCATGGGACACAAATAAACACGCAGACGCACACACACACACACACACACACACACACACGCGCACACACACACACACGCACACACACGCGCGCGTGCATGCACACAGTATACGCACGTAAACACACACACACACACACACACACACACACACACACACATAAAATGCCCTCTGTCTGCTCTATACATACTGTATAGAAACATGGATGTGGGCTTTCACGTACATCAACACTTAGATCAAACATTTCTCAATCTTTAAACGATCTGTTCATTCAAAAATGCTACTGTAATCAACAGTTTCAGTGTAACTGATATTACAGAAGTAATGGCTTTGTACCATATTTAAGGTTTTGAACATTAGGTTTCCTATTTTAGAGTATGTGCATGTGTAAGCATTTGAAAATAAGCTAGAAACTTAATTGACTAATATATTGCATGACATCAACATGAATTTAGTTAAAAGTATGGTACACAACAGACAGATGTTTCTCTAACTGTATTTAGAGATCTGGAAATATGGCTACATATTGGAAAAAGTCAGGTTGTCGTAAAAAAAACAGTAATTTACTGTCCTGCGTCACCATTTTCACCGGCAGTGCTTGTGATCTAGTAATTTGCCTTATCCAGACAGCTTCCCAGGTTATTTATGCCTCTACACTACCAGTGTAATAAAATCAGTCTGCTAGATAAGAATTTACAGCTTGAGAGTAGCTACTGCATGTGTATGTGGAGGCTGAATCACTAGCATATGCTCCTCTGTCGGTGTGAGGAGCGGAGTTATAAATCAGGCAGCCAAGGCCCGGTCAGCTCAGGGTATTGCAGTGGCTGAACACAAAGAGAGCCAGTGCAGTGGGCCCACGTGATGACCAAATCATTGGTTCCCTGATACATCAAAGTCCTTATGCCTGTGGGCATGTCATATACTTTCCTGAATGTATTCATGGCTCTGCTTAAATAAACCTTGATTTGTTTCCAAATCCAAAAACCAAAAAATCCACAAACCAAATAACCATATCCATCCATTCATCCATCTGCTATTATAGCACACCAACCCTCTCTTATGTCTTTCCCATTCAAATTTACTACCTCAACCGCTTGT
>NC_085013.1:9617906-9620406 GCF_963854185.1 Sardina pilchardus
GCCTCTCTCCATTTGTACCCAACATTGTGCGCATGCACACACAAACTCCATTCTCTGCTTCTCCGGGAATCTGTGCTCTTCTGTGTCAACTCTGAGCATCTTACTCTCACCCAGAGGTGAACAGACGTGTCGGGTCGGAGAGCGGCCTCTCTCTCTCTCTCTCTCTCTCCCTCTCTCTCTCTCTCTTTCTCCCTCTCTCTCTCTCTCTCTCTCTCTCTTTGTGTGTTCTTGTCTCCTCCACCTCCGTCCACGCGCGCACACATGAACACCGCGGCCCTCTTCGGCGTAATGGCAGCAATCTTTTGCGGTGGCGCCCATTCTCACGCTATCTCGCTTGCTCTGTGATTTGATGTGAGGGCTGAGTCTCACCGCGCCGTGACAAGAAAAATTTTACAATCGCCAACTAATGGCGGTTTTAAAGACTCAAGGGTTATTCTAAATGATGGTTCTCTGTGCCTCCGCCATTGGACTGTATGATTGTGCGTTTGTTTGTTTGAGACAAAAATAGTATGGTGTTGCTGTTACTGTATTAAGGTAGCTTTGTACATAAATATATGACTAATAGCCTGTTATATATGTGTGTGATATGTACATATGTATGTGTGTTACAGAGATGTTGACGTTTGTTTTGTCATGACTGCTTATTTTTATGGAAAGGGACACAGATTATCATCATTATTTGTGCAGCGGAACAGATAAGACAACTGTGTTGGCAAGCTAGTGTTGGATCTCTCACTTCGCTAAACTCAGAGTGGCTTAAACAGACACAACACGAGACGGCAGATCAGAGGGAACAGACTGGCTGCCTCTCATACAGAAACACTCGCTGCTACATTTGGAGGGGGATTTGGAGACAGCAAACTTTGGCTAAAGTGATTATACACAATTACGTGAATAATGATCAATTCACATGCAGGATAGGAGCAGTATTTCTTCACCAGAAGTAGGAGTTTTTGTTTACTTGCATGAGTAATGAGGAATGATAATATCCCTAACATTTCAGTAATGCTATACCAACTACAGTCGTGTGCGGCTAATTCATTGCGAATGTTCTATGTATTGATATTCCATGTGCCATGGTTGCCAATTGCTGTATAGGCACTACAGTCTGTTGTTTTTGGTGCTTGTGTGCTTGTTATTAGACAACCTGGAAATGTAAAGCATCCTTGCAAACAACAGAGGCAATGAAGGCACTGAATTTAGAGCATTTGCTGTTCAACACTCAATTATTTATGCCCCCCCCCCCCCCCCCCCCCCCCGTCAGATAGGAATAGGGTTGGTGTTTGTACTGTTTCCGCTGTAAACCGAGTGGGCAATTAAATTTATCATTATAAATAAATCTCACACTTGATGTTGTCCTTTGTCATAAACGCTTTTAGCTCAATTTAGCTGAATCACTTTTTTTTACCACTTTTCCAAAAAAGCTGATGTTGTTAAAACAAAGTAAACACATCTTTAAAAAACCCCACAAACAAACAAGATCAAATCAGAAAAGTTCGGTCTTTCATTTAACATTTTTTTTCCATTCTTTTTTTCCCCTCAAGTAGGTCACAGTGAATGACTAAGACTTTCTTCCATTTACGCGAATAGCCCCCATTTTGGGCCACTTCTCACGGGCAGCTGCCCATGGCTCTGCTGGGCGTGATGGACACCTCTCCACTCTGCGGCAGGCAGGCAGGCAGGCACAGTGCCGGAGCACAGGCTGTGCTTTGGTGGAGTGTCCCCGTGGGGATTGAATTACTCTGAGTGATTCCGGAGCCGCTAGGAAACTTTGCTTATTGTTACAGGCCTTTAATAACACAGAGCCATTATACACACACACACACACACACGCACACACACATATACTCATACACACACACACACAAACACTCACGCTCACACTCACACTCACACTCACACTCACACTCACATACACAGTCCTAGGGCCACTCACTGTAAATAACTCCACACCCTGTGATTTACGAGCCATGGTCTCCTCGAGAACACTCCGTTCACTGATTGGACTGCAAACGTATGCATGCACACACCCACACACCCGCCCACGCACACACAAGCACTTACCCACACATACACCTGCGCGCGCGCACACACACACACACACACACACACACACGTCCTCTCTCTCATCTATCTCAGGAGGTTGATGACCATGACAGGATTGTTTCTCCTCTAATCATGCATGCTTGCACAGTCACACGCACGCACAGACGCACACACACACACACACACAGATGCTCATGCACCTAGGGTTGATGATGACCATGACGGGTTCTCCTCTCGTGTGGGTTGTGGGGGTTGGAGAGTTTGTGGCCAATGTGCCCCTGGCTTAGGAGGCTAATACCAGCACAACACAACACAACACAACACAGCACTCTGTAGCATAGAGGACAGCATCTCCTGGACGTTCCCTCTGATCTCATCTCATCTCATTTCATGGCCACTGTAGCTACAGGACTTTGTGTCCTTTAGACAGAACACTACAGCCTTTATAATGCAC
>NC_085013.1:9625406-9675406 GCF_963854185.1 Sardina pilchardus
TCACACACACACACACACACACACACACACACACACACACACACTTTCTTTCTTCTGTATGCATCATATCTTATGTTGTATATTGTTTGTATTTTTATTTCACAGGTGTTTGTATCTTCTTATACTGTTTTATACCATTCTATATGCCATTTTGTTTTAAGAAAAACATCTTTACTCCTATAATGTCAGCAATGTGATACAGATATTATCTATAAGTTTAGATGAGTTTTAGACAAAGGCACACACACACACACACACACACACACACACGCACACGCACACGCACACGCACACGCACACGCACACGCACACGCACACTCACACACACACACACACACACACATACAGTACGCAGAGAAACACACACGCACACACACAATCAAACGTGTCAGACAGTATCATTATGCCCAGTGTGAATCCCCACATGTTCCCTCTCCATCACCATGGTGACACAGCTAACCGTCCATCAAATGTGGTCCCTGGACTCGGCCATTTCAGATTGAAAGTAGCCCAACAGGGTATGCGCCGCCACCTCACTGCAGGGCCAAGGCCCTGGGATGGATCCACGCGCACTAATTTCATTATATACTGAGGCTATAGGGAGGTATGGTGGGTGTAGGGGAAAACCAATACCGCTACCACTACTTCAGCACACTGACACAGATAATAGAACAATGCACCGGAAAGGCAGAGAGAGAGAGAGAGAGAGAATCAAAGAAACACAGAGAGAGAGAAGGGAGGGAGGGAGGGAGGGGGGCACAGGTGAGAGAGAGTGAGAGAAAGAGAAAGCGAGAGCACAGAGGAGGTGCTATTTCTCCAGCTGTCCCTGAGGACTAACAGCAGATGTGTGACATTTTAATGGGTACACAACAAGGGCTGTACTTCAGAAGGAGTGCTGCTGCTGTGTGTGTGTGTGTGTGTGTGTGTGTGTGTGTGTGTGTGTGTGGGAGTTGGGAGACGTACAGCACATTGGCTGTTGCAGTGTCTATAAAGCTCCAGCACTGCGCTGGCGCCTGTTACAGATGGATAGGGCAAAAGAGTGGAAGCTACAGTCCACTGGATCCAAGGCATACTGGTGGTTTATACAGCACACTTCAAAGTTGAGGGCAAAGTGGAACAGCCTCCAGGGCGATTGTCACTATGTATTGTGGCTGAATCATGTTTAGAGTCACAAACTTAGGCAAAAAAGAACACGCTGTAAGCAAACAAGAGTCTCTTCACAAATCTGAAATATTTATATCTGACCTTGATTTTAAAAAAAGAAATTTCCTTCACTCAGCCCCCACAGCCCCCATTAGCAGTGGTAATATTAGTCACTCAATACATACTGTAGACCAAACTAGGTGCACTTACAGTGCATTGATTCAAATTATGAATACATGAATTGGAACTATGAATACATTGTCCTTCATCTGAAATGAGGCTTTGCTTGTGCCACGGTGGTTGGCCCCTCTATCCAAAAGAATAAGGCCCGTTCGGGCTGTGTGTTCAATCTCCCTGGCAGATAGTTGACACAGAGCCTTGGCCTGAAAGGCCTGGCTAATGCCTCCAAATCAGCCCTTCCATTTAACCCTCATTAAAGGCCTATCCGCAGGCTGCTCCTTAATTACCGACTTGTGAAATATCTCTGATGAACTCATAAAAAGTTCTGACAGCGAGTCGGAATAGGGGACAAGTTCGTGGCCCGCGTCACTTCGAGATGGACCGGAATGCCGTATATAACGGCGCTTTGCAAATGCGCCATGAAAGCCCACACGGGCCCCTGAGCGGAGGAATTGTCCACTGAACGCAAAAATGTTAATACACTATATAATGTATTCTTTGTTCAGCCCGTGCCAGTGATCTGTTGTTGACATTTTAATTTGTGCGCTCGCAGGCACTTGAACAGGTCATTGTGCGCGGGGCTTTGACCCCAGGAGAAATGATCTTAATGGGTTATTCAATGATCAGCTGTCGCTTCGCAGTAGAATGTAAGGACTCTTGCGCATTATTGCACAAATTACCACCCGATGTGTGAATGCGAATCAGTCATGTAATCATAACGAGGGTGGAGAAGAAATAATTAGTTTGCTGAACACTTTGAGCAGATGCTGTATCTAATATCTAATTATCAACAGTAAATAGACAAAAGTTCCTGACTTTCATTATCTAAATATTACTTTCATGTGGAGTACAAATGAGAGGCTACATGCTCATGACATTCTGCCACCCATTTGTGTGTGTGTGTGTGTGTGCGTGTTGATTTAGCTGTTGTATCATTAGTTTGTTACTGGAAGGCATTATTTACTGCGTACCACGGGGGGACTTGGAGGAGCCAAGTAACTTATCGCCATGACAACATGCGCAAAGTGACATCTCAAAAGCATGATGATACTCTTATGTTGCTACAGCAACCTCATTGTGGTGGAATGATGCAGGATGGCATCTCATACCAGACAAGAGATTAGGAGTTACCTTCTCATTCTCCCCGGTTACACACTGTGGAGCCGATGTACATGTGGGATGCATGCTTAAAAACGAAAAACTGAAGAATTCAGATGTTTTGTTTGCAATTAGTACAAAGTCTTTTGGGTCCCCACTGCTACAAGGCAGCGCTGCTTGGAAGTTGACGGTGGAGGCCCGCAACACCATCAAGCGTAAACAGCAGCCTACTGTTTGAAAAAAAGCACACGGTAGCCTGCTGTTTCAATACGCACACAGCAGCCTCCTCTAGCACCTTTCAACTCCACTTACCACGTTTTCTGTCATTTCTAAAACACTTAACACTGACGACAATTTCACGCTTGGACAATGATGCTAGTTGACACACAGCTTTAAATGTTGGATTTTCCACAGAAAACCCACCGAGAACCCAAGCTACATTAAGTGAATCTCATTTCTTGTACTCGTCGCTGATCTGTCTCCGGTAGTCCCTGGTTGGCCTTACAGTATATTATGCTACAGAAGAAAGAAAAAGAAGCAGCAGAAGCAGGATTGCTCCTCATGCAGTAGTTTGCTCACATTTTTGAAGACAGTGACGAGGTCATGGGAAGTTAGGAAGACATGCAATAAGCCTGATATGAAACATTGATGTGCTGCTGTAAAATTTAGTGTCTGTCAATCCTCAAAGAACAAAATGAACAGAGTCCACACCATCCATTTAATCAGCTGCTATAAATTAAAATCTACAGCCACTAATTCTGTCTAACCGAGTGGTGAAATGTGGCCCTAAACATGAGGTATTCTGTTCACAGACTGATTTAATAGCTTTGCAGTACTTGGTAGGAAGACCCTTCACCCTGCAGTTAAGTATAGAATCTTTTTTTACCGGCATAAATCAGCATGACTGTGAAGTGCAAATGTTCCCTTGCTTTTGTAATGCCCAAGAATAACATTCTATATAGATCAGATCTCCTCAATAAGAGGCAGTAATAGAGGTAGTGCACCGATATGAGCTCTCAGATGGAGCCCATGAGCATTTCCAGAAGACAGAATCCACAAAGCTCCACAGTGTTGTGTTCTCTCCACTCTCCCACCTCCCAGTGTGTTCAGAGTGCATGATGCTGATGCTGATGCTGATGGTGGTGCTGAGGCTGATGATGGCCAGGCTCTGTCGCTCTCATCCTCGTGGGAGCAGAGATGGAGAGCGGAGGGGTCAGAGGTGAAGAGCCAGCGTGTGAGCCGACTGGAGCCAGCAGTGACCCTCCCCCACCCCACCCCACCCTTACCCCGCCTCGCCCACACACACACACACACACACACACACACACACACACACACACACACACACACACACACACACTCCTGCCCCCGGCCTCTCGACCGGGCTGTGGTCATAATGGTGAAATGATCGCTGAGTGTACGGTACAGCACCTCCGCGCGCCCTCACCTCACTGAGACGGTTTGGCAAAGCTCTCAGAAGGATGACATAAGTGTGAGAGACAAACAGTAAGAGGGGGACAAATGGAAGAAAGAGGGGTGTGTATTTGTGTGTGTGTGTGTGTGTGTGTGTGTGCGTGTGTGTGTGTGTGTGTGTGTGTGTGTGTGTGTTTGTAAGTGTTGTTGAGAGAGTCAGTGGGTGGGATGAGAAAAAAGTAATGAGGTGAGAATATGTGAAGGGTAGAGAGCGAGAGAGAGGGTAGACTGAATAATTGTGTGTGTGTGTGTGTGTGTGTGTGTGTGTGTGTGTGTGTGTGTGTGTGTGTGTCTGTGTGTTTGTGTGTGTGTGTGTGTGTGTGTGTGTTAGGGTGCATTTGTGCATTCTTCTGTTTGTGTTAGGGTGCATTTGTGAGCATTTAAGTATTGCTATACATGACATAATATGCAAATCAACATTATATACATAAGTAATTGGTAGAGCCTGAGTATATGAGAAATAAAGAGAGAGAAATTAAACAAATGAGAGAGTGAGAAGAAGAGAGAAGAATGGAGACAGAAAGAGAGGGGCAGGTAAAGCAAGAGAGTGAGAGAGAAAAAAGAGAAGGATGGAAAGAGAGAGAGAGAGAGAGCAAGAGACAGAGATAAAGAAAGAAAGCGAGAGAGGGAGAGTGGGAGATAAGTGTTTTGAAATGAGGTGCTCGTCTGCGTGCCCGGAGAGCGTGTTGAGAACCCAGGTAACAGGGGCGCTTAATGAAATATTGATGAAGAGAACAATGAACTGTGGATGAGCTAAATGAAAGAGTGATGAGAGGGATAGAGAGAGAGATGGAGAGGGTTGAAGAGAGAGAGGGATGGAGAGAGAAAGAGAGAGATAGTGAGAGAGATGGAGAGGGATGGAGAGAGAGAAAGAGATGGAGAGGGATGGAGAGAAAGAGAAAGAGAGAGAGAGTGAGAGAGATGGAGAGGGATGGAAGTCTCATCCCCAGAGGACAACATGAGCCCTGGGGCACAGATAGGAATCTCACTTCATTGAGCTCGGGCTCAATTGCACCCCAGAAGTAAACTGACTCGGTGAGAGACTTGAGCCCTGCCTTGCCCCAGGACCAAATTGACTACGGCTGTGCAGGGCTGAAGTGGGAGTAAAAGCTCGGATGGAATATACGGCTATAGAAAAGAGCCCTATAATCCCATTTAGATATTCACCCACAACCTGCCTAAACATCAGGATGCCTTATGTGATCAAATAAATAGTTCAACAAAACAAAGTGCTTGTATAAGGATTAGTATTTATACTAAATACTAAATACCATGCTAAATTCTGTGGTAGTGTTTAGCATCCTGGATGAATGAGTTGATGTTATGATGATTAACTTGTGGCAGGACCATTATCTTACTCCTTCTGTTAAACTCTTGTTTAAAACACATATCCATGCTGAATTAAGACATCAGAAACATAGCTGTTCTTGTGATAGGTCTTAAAACTCACACACTTTAACTATTTTTATTTTTATCTTTATTTTTATTTTTTATGTGATTGTTATGATTATGTGAAGCACATTGGGCTACCGTTCTGTGTATGAAATGGGCTATAAAAAATAAAGCCTGACTTGACTTGACTTATGAGCAGGTGAGGATGGCTTCACATGTCGTGCAGTGCTCTGGTGAGTTCAGCTGTCCGACGAGTCTAATCCCACCCAGACGAGGTGGATAAGTAGCCGTTAACACCTCTCCGGGACGACGCTGGGAGCTTAATAAAGTAGCCCCGGGCAGTGTTGCCGCCGAGCCTGGGGATCGAGGGAGTGATGATGAACGGCAACACACTTGGGAAGATGTACATATTTGCAACGTTGATGCAATGAAAACTAAAACACACACTCTCTCTCTCTCTCTCTCTCGCTCTCTCTCTCTCTCTCTCTCTCTCACACACACACACACACACACACATACATACACATACAGTAAATACTTACAGTAGATGTGAAACCTGGACAGCAGGTCAAGAGAAGCTGTATGACCAAACAAATAAACCCACTAGTAAACAAACACACACTTGCACGTAAACACACTCACACTCTTAGTGTGTAGGCGGGTGTGTGTTTTGGTGAGAGAGGGAAAAAGTGCTCACCACTCTGCCTTGTGAGGAGCCTAGGGAAATTATGAGTGTATTAAATCCATGACTCAGAAATCCCAAATCCCATCTCGCGTTTGTGTAATATCTCACGGCTATCTCCACACTATATATAACGTGCTGAAAAAAACCAATCTGAATGTATCGCTGAATGGAAGCTGTGATGGGACATCATCTGCAAAACAAAACACATCAGAACATAAGGAAAACACACGATGAAAAATCGAGGACGTGTTTCGGTATTCTATGTATTTTTCCCCAGTAGGCTATTGTTTTATTTGAAGAATCTGCACTATGCCAACTGCCAAATAGATTAAAGAGGAAGAAGAACAATCTGCACTTCATACAAGCACTATATGAATGTCGGCAAACTCTTGTTTAAAACATGAGTAAGCTATTAGCGACTGCATGGAAGAAATCCATTTAGATGATATGCTAGGCTGGGGCATGAACTGTGTCTTTTATTCTCCTTATAGACATGATTAGTCGAGATTTGTCTTAGCCGCATCTCTATAATGATCTGAATGAATGTAAAAAAAGAGACAATAATGCATGGCCTTTAGTGCAGCCTCTGTGTACTCACAAAAGGGATGGGGGTCAAGGGGCCACTAAACAGACCTAATAAATATACACAGAGAATATATAGGTCGCCGTTTGTTAATACAGCAATTTTATATGACAGGAGTGTACGTGTAGTAGAGAAACACAGCACATTATAGATAATGCTACGGGCTAATAATAATATATGCATAATGTGTACAAATGTATCGCAATTACAATAGAGCTTGGTGATGATAGATATGGAAGGTTCCAGGCTGTGAGTCAGTGTGATTGACAGGTAAGTTCATTTGGATTAGTGTACGGTTCAATGCTCTCTCTGTGTGAGTGTGTGCGTGTGTGTGTGTATGTACTGTATGTGTGTGTGTGTGTGTGTGTGTGTGTGTGTGTGTGTGTGTGTGTGTGTGTGTGTGTGTGTGTGTGTGTGTGTGTGTGTGTGTGTGTGTGTGTGTGTGAAATAAGGAGACTCCTCTGAGCAGTGATGTCTTGTCTAATGATTCATCTGTACAAGAGTCACGGCCATCAGATCAACTTTATCTCAAATATGCACACATACACACACACACACACACACGCATACACACACACATAAGCACACATACACACATACGCACACATACACACAGATGCACACACACAGACACACACACACACACACACAGTAAATGTACAGTACACACACATGGACTTACACATACTGTACACACACATACAGTACAGTACATGTACACACATGTGAACATACACATACTGTACACACACTCAACACAAACTCACACAATGGGCTTGGGGCAATTGTGCCATATATGTTTACCCACAACCGTACGTTCCAGCTCTGACTCTATACTATGGACGCATATAACGTGCATGTCTCCATGTAGCGTGTGTGTGTGGGTATATGTCTAGGTGAATGTGCGTTTGACTGCTGGTGCCTTTAAGGTCTGATCGGCTGTGACATCTGGGGCTCCATGGCAATCAGGACAGACCGCCAGGATTTCTGATGACTCACCCAGGGATGCATTACCGCGGGCTGCCCTTGGCGACTCCTGGAGAACTGAATCACGACAACGTAATCAATTCCCACACCGCATAACATCCGATTATACAATGTTGACCAATGACGATGTCCAAGGCTCCTGAGTCAACTCACTGAATTGGGGTGACCAAAATTGAAATCTGACATCTCACCAGGCTCAGAACATTCAGACCCCTCTTTTTTTTTAATGATATGGCAAGCTTGAGTTGGACCACTTCAAGTGATTCATGAGTTGGGCCACTTCAAGCAATTCATGAGGTCACGTTCAGAACTTGCTATGTATGCAAGCAAGCAGTGGAGCAGGTTTGCTCATGCCTCTGTCCAAGGTCCTGAAACGCCTGCATCATGCAGGATCGGGCTGAGTTGGCAGAGCTCCTCTGTGCGCCTCCAAGGGCAGATGGCGTAAGGCGAGATGGCAGGTTGTGAACAAGCACTGAAGCAAGCGCCACAACTGCAAAGGGGACGTGCCATTATGTAAGTTCACTGTTAGGTGTGTAAGTTCATTCTATAGTAGTCTGCTCCTTTTGAAATGCCAGGGAGAGTTCTCTCAGGCCAGTGCACTGCACTGTAGCACAGCGGCAAGAGCACGCCAATGTCCTCGGCTAACCAACTGAAGCTGTCAGCGGAAATGTACAGGAACAGATGGCGACAGGTGACAGGTCCAATGGAGAGTGTGAGGGATATTATCTTGTTTCCTTTTTTTCTGGCCTCTAGTGAAAAGGCTTCATTTTTCTCCTTTCTATTCACACTGCCACCCTAAAGAGCACAGCAGTGCCTATATGGAAATGCAGCTGGTTTCCCTTCAGCGCGCACAATGACATTACGGTCTTTATTGTTTTCTTTCGGTGAAGCCACCTCTCACAGCTACAGTATGTCTCTGCTCTGCTGTCTTTCCAGGCAGTTACAGCTTAATTAAAAGAAATTCCATAACCATCAAAGCAATGCCTAATAATGATTGACATACTGTAAATGTATGTAACAAAGTCCGCATAAGTGATGAATCTATTCACAAAAAAATGTTTTTATTGTGTATGCCTTTAGTGTTTCCCATACATTTTTGTGATATTTGTGGCGGCCCACCACAATATCAACACTGACCACCACACAATGGTTTTATATGTTGTACTACTTAAACTGGATGAAATCCTTTCATTGTAGAGCTACTGCACAACTTTGTGCAGACTCTCTTTGTGCAGCTTTTCTGTCCCTCAATAAACCTGCATGCACGTTTGAAGAATAAATTTTTTGCCATAGAAGACGACTGGCTAAATCGTGATCAAACCCCCGCCCCCCTATTCTATTGGAAACACTGGCCTTTGCAGCTTGAAGAATCATGATGCATGATGTGCTTTGGGAGTGCAGTCAGTAGACTTTTGTTAATCATTAAGGTCATTACTTTAGGTTTTATGTTTATGTTTACATGCGTATTTGTGTGATTGAGAGGGAGAGAGAGTTTCTGAACCGCCCATTAAGTGGTGGGATAAGGGTGCAGAGGTGTCAAAGGTAGTTACAGTTGTTTGAGGACAACTTTGCAAGAGAGTGTAAGACTCCTGTCAGAGAATAAACTCTGAAAAATACATGAAGGCACAAAATATGCACATGTGCACCTCACATGCACACACGCGCGCGCACACACACACACACACACACACACACACACACACACACACACACACACACACACACACACACACACACACACACACACACACACACACAAACACTTGCAGCAAGGTTGAAACATTAAAGGTATCAAAGGAATCAAGATACAGCCTTCTATTTCCGTGCAGGAAAGCTCCGATCCCCAGAATATCAGACGAGTTCCGTGGCTGGCTTTCAAAGTCGCACCACTCCAGCTTTTAACGAGCACTTCACAGAGCTCGGCACGCTTGCCTTTTAATATTTTGTATCATTTTAACTTGGGCATGTCATTCCATTCTGCCTCCTAGCGATGAAAAATATTCCCGTTCCTTTTTGTCCTATTGTTTTTTTTTTCAATATTTACTACATTTGCATTTGTTAAAAAAATGTAGAACACTTCAAGCTGAAAAACTATGAGAGAGATGCAAATGCGGTTTCAATAGAAAAAAGTTCTTAAAACTCGACTTTTAAATATTCAGGGACTTTTATTGGAGCACTGTATCTGTAGAGATACAGTTTTGCAACTCAGGAAAGAACATGGTGTTATCCATCAAGTTCCCTTCAAGATGATATATCTGAATTTCCCTCAGGGTTTTTTCAGTCTCATGAGGTGTGCCTTTGAATTGTTTGTTGGTCATTTTCATGCCTGAATCTAGCTATGGATGAGTGTTAACATACAAGCCTTGCTCAATTACATGACCTGACCGTGTGTGACGTGATTCACACACACACATACACATACACACACCGACTAATCCAGTGTGATAATTAACATTTCTTGACCTTATACCACTAATGCTCTAGCACTCAGTCAATCACAAACTCATACGTGCGTCTGCGTGTGCACACATTCACACATTCACACAGACACACAGACACACACACACACACACACACACACACACACACACACACACACACACACACACACACACACACACACTACACACCACAACAATGCTACCAATTATATGCTGGAGTTCTCCAACTCACTGGATGAACAGTTGTAATTCCCAGTTAGGATGGAGGCTTGTTACTGTCGTATGCTCTGAAGACTCTCTTACCAGCATCCGGCAAGCATCCTGGTCAACCTTGGTGAGTTCAATGGCAACGCATCTTCCCTAGTGGAATTTGACAGCTTTCATACACACACAAAGAGAGGTGGGGGAGAGAGAGAGAGAGAGAGAGAGAGAGAGAGAGAGAGAGAGAGAGAGAGAGAGAGAGAGAGAGAGAATGAATGGAGTGGACACACACACTCTTTGATTTAGGTTCTAAGGGGAATGATGATTCAGTGATACCGCTTTGGCCCCTGTTGTGGGCGACAATGCTGGAGCCTGTCAAAATATTGTTTAGTGGTAACTAAAGCTCATTAAGAGTTCAACATTACCCTTGGCACCATTATATAAGGCACACAGTAATGTGCATATACACACATAGCAGATTCACTATATGGACACAATTATTTGGATATCTGCCAGTGCACCAACGGGAGCCTCAATGGCATCCCATTCTGAATCCATCGGTTTTATTATGGAGTTGGTCCCCCCTTTACAGATGTAATAGTTACTCTCTTCCCTAAGATTTAGAGCCCTATGGCAC
Source organism: Sardina pilchardus (assembly GCF_963854185.1). NCBI lineage: Eukaryota > Metazoa > Chordata > Actinopteri > Clupeiformes > Clupeidae > Sardina > Sardina pilchardus. The sequence continues at coordinate 9,636,227 of NC_085013.1, forward strand.
ACCCAGCGCAAAGCACGACTCAAGGCTTCTTCTTATCTTACACGCAGTAAAGTGATTACTTTTGCCATTCGCTTATTAACCCTCATGTTGTCCTCAAATTTTACCGACGTTCGTTATCCTTGGGGTCAATTTGACCCCAGCTAACAAAACTCTCAAAAAATGATTGAAATTATTTTTTTTACCCAGTTTTTTTTTGTGGTAGGTACTTAACAAGAGTGTAATAACCACCATCAAAAGCCCTACAAAACAATCCCACCCCCCCACACCCCTTTATGAACCCTGGAACCCTGGCTGGCAATATGGCCAATCCAGTGTCAACAGCCCAAAGGCTGAGTTTTTGGACTTTTTCAGACCTGCCAAAATAACTTATATGTAATATGTACTTATTTATGTAATAATGATAATAAGTACATGTTCTAATACTATTACAATAATAATATTCATTTTGTGTCAAATTTTCATTTACCTCATGTTTCATAAAAATGGGGTCAAATTGACCCCAATACCACCAACGTAACTATTTTTTTTACAGGACATTGGAAACATATTTTTGTGCAAATTTCATGCTTACTCTGTTGTACCCTTCAAATGAGGAAAAGTCATGAAATTTGAAGCAAAACAAAAAAAGTGAACCATATATTTTAGGATGTTAAACACTGCTTGGGGTCAAATTGACCCCAAGGACAAGATGAGGGTTAAACCTTGCGCCCAGGGGTGTGACATTTAATGACATTAGGTGTGGTCTGGGGCATGATCCAAAAATCGCCTCTAAAAATCATTATGCAACTGACCAAGAAAAAACGGGTCATATAAAGCACAGCAGTAGGACTAGTTCTAGATGCATTGTCACAAGATGTAAACAGCCCATAGCAACCAGTCCCAAACAACTCCTCTGCAGGATAAATATCCTTGGGATTTTTCATTCGAACATTATTTTGGTAAGAGTTGCTTTTCTCAGGCTAAATGTGTGTGACTGAGATGCAAGGTTTGCAGATGCATAGACTGTGATCCTCACTGGAGAACATGCACGGTTATTTAGCAGGCGTGAACGGTACAGTCGCGGATAAGTAAGAATAAGAAAGTATGCTGTGAAGTGTGAACGTTTGAATCGTGGACATCAAGATGACGGCACCTGAAACAGTCGAGCAGGAATGTTAGGCGAGTCATTTCAAATGCAGTGGAGGCCTAATTGGCCAGGAGCCCTCCTGGAAGAATTCCCATTTCTACTGTTATTTACGTTCAACTGACAAGGGGTTACATAGGCTACCTGTTCAGCGGTTTCATGTTGGTGCTGCGCACAAGTCACGGTCAGTCGCATATATTTCCTCCATGTCCAGCATGTAGATTTTCAACAACAACACTTCATGTCATTGCCGCTTCGTTATCCTTAGGAGGACATTCATTTATGCAGCGTCTGGTAAGGTGCCCTCAATGTTGCTACTTTGCTTGTCATCCCCAGCTCATTAGGCAGATATGCCTCTGGGTTGTCCGTTCCTGGCCTCTGGTTCCTACATGTCCAGTTCGGGACAACAAAGTAGTAGCCTAACAAAGTAGGATGACATCAGAGTACTGAAGTTTTCAAGTTGACCTACGTTAGTTCCCAAACGATATAGTAGCATGTTTGGCGCATCAGCAACAAATCAGTCATCCATTTATCATGATGAACTAAAGTCTAAAGATGCATCTCCTGAGAGAAATACCAGCCCATGTACTGTAAAGTGGTTGCAAACATGCTAGGGTAATTGAAGTGGTTGCTAAATGTGGTTGGTTTTAGAGAATTACTGTCTCAGCAGTATGTTCCTAATTTTGGGAAACTCACCCCAGTACAATTCTTTTGAAATAATTAATATCCAGCAAGACCTGGACCGAGGTGGAGGCCTGCGGCAAAGCCTTTTAATAATTTAAGTGTTACTCTTTTGTGCCTTTTCAAATTCTTCGAATTTTGTCTTTGTCTATGAGACCATGTGAAGTTAGTTTGCCTATGAGTTCAGTACGTTTTAGTAAAGCAAGGTTTAGTGCATGGGTTAGCAACAGGTGGCCCACCAGCAATTTTATTTGGCCCGCAATTTAAAAATAATAAATAAATAAATAAAACCTTTTATTTTACAATATCGATTTACAAATAGTCTATTCACCAATCAGACCGTGGGTAATCCTTAGAGCCTGATTGATGCAAAGTGCAATAAAGATATCTTTCATGCAATAAAGAGATCTGTATTGCATGAAAAAGCAGAAGCGGGGCTTTCCAATGAGACTAGGGCACTAGGCAAGTATGAGCATTTTAAAAATCATGAAATTAAATCAAATTGTATCATATTTACAGGCTATACTGCTCTGCGTTCACTCGTGTACCCATTACTCTCCTTTGAATTACTCGCATACCTGTGACCGCATAGATTTGATGTGCATGTCAGATGAAAGAGGGGACACAGAGCTATCCATTGATACCAAATACATCGATCCTGCTGTGATATAAAAACAAATGAAGTGAAAGAAAAATAATAATGTCATATAGCTTAACCTGCCATTGCGCACCCGTTACTCTCGTTTGATTTACTTGCGAACCCGTGATCGGATACAGTGGCGTCATGCCCATTGAAGTAAAGGGGGCACGTGCCCCCTCTGATTTTTCGTCCCTGATATTTTTTTATCATAATTTTCCGATTATGCTCCATATAATAATCCATTCCAGAGCCTATAACGACTCAAATGTAGCCTATTCTTCTGGATGTGTAATAAACCTATAGCTAAAGACCGGCCATCAGCCCTTTTCCTAAAATTGGTGTCTGTAGCATAGGCTACTGTATGTTCCGGTAGAAACGCACACGCACGTTGAGCGCGCATTGTTGTGCTTATGTTGAACACCAGTGTGGTTACAGTTAACGTAGGCTACAATTTGAACAGTTGAACTGCACAGTTTGGACAGCTACAGTCAATGGTGTTGAAGTGGTAAGTAGCCTAGGCTATGCAATAAATCAACATTACATTCGGATGATATTAAAAAGTAGCGGAATTATTTGTGGACCTGTCACCTGGAAATCTTGGTGATGATCACAAAGTTCATCAAACGCTCTAAAATCGCATCTCCAGCTAGGGAAGCCGGCTTCTCAGGGAGTGAATGGGCAGTGGGATGTAGCCATAGACTGTAAAAAATAGGGATGTAGGCCGCCAGGACAAACTGTTTTATCTACCACTCTGAACGTGGCTAGAACTCGTTGTGATTGGAAGCTATGTCGCGATTGGAGAGGAAGAGTTTCAAGTTCAGGGATGCGTTGACGTTAGTTAGGCAGGTGAAGCCAAAGCCAAGGCAAGTTGCAGCTCAAATTCTCGTAGGCTACAGTATATTTGTGAGCAATAGCCTACAGTCGGTTCCTATTTATCCTACTGTAAATGAAACCGTAATGTGGAGTTAGGTTCTACAGAGTTTGTGACTTGCTTTATTTGTTTCAGTTTGCTTCTTTGTAGCCAGATAGCTCGCTATAACACCTGGCAAGGCTGATGTTTACTTGAATTTTAAAAGCCATTTGATAGTCTTCCCCACCGGGGAGATTTAAAATAGAACAGCAAGGCAGATGAACGTACGGAATAGCCACAGAGAATAGTACCAATAGCCTATTTAAACTTCCTCCAAAGTGAACTGGTATAATGTAGTTAAGCCAGGTGACATGTCTTCTAAGGTAGCCTGTTCTGTAGGTCTATTCTGGGATTTTACCATCTTTATAGCAATATAGCACCCTTATAATATTTATCTAATTTATCTAAATTATTGCAACATCGCTGATTGTGCCCCCTAAGAATTTTGGCTTGCATGACGCCCCTGATCGGATAGATATGGCATCATGCATGTCAGATGAAAGCTGAGGCACAGAGCTATAGTACACTTCTAGGTTATAAAACAGATGAAGTGACAGCAAAAATAATAACTTCATTTAGCTCAATTTACCCCATGTTTTTATGTGTTTTTGTGGCATAGTTCATAATTCAACGCTATCATGTGTTTCTCTATGGCAAGGCACGTTCATAATCCTGTTTTGCGATCCTAGCGAACACTCATCTTACATCCAAATTTGTTTGTCTTTACTTTGTTCATTGAAACGTAGTGAAAAGTTGTTGTAGAGGATCATCATGTCATGTGTGTGCATCATGTGTGCTACTGTGCAAACAAGTCAGGTCAGATCAGCTCGTGTCACAGAAATGTAGCAGAGAAAGGTCATTTTTTATCACTAAATAAAAATGGGCATTTATTTCTGTAAGGCATAAACCACATATTACTGTAAATTGCTCAGACCCAAAGTATCTCGCCACCATGGTTCTTATATTGCCAGATTCAGGACAGTGAGGCCTACACAAACATGAAAGTCATGTCGAGCTGTCAACTTGCTGCGGTGAGATGCCCGTCAACATATACATTTTTTTTATTGTAAGCTTTTTGTATTTTTATTATTTAAGAAATTAAATCAATGTAAGTATTAATACATGATATTGGCAGATCTGGGTAGCCTTGACTGTGCTGAAAAAACAAACAAACAAACAAACAAAACAAATAGTGTTCATAGAGTTAAACAAATATGAGAAAGAACACCAGAACGCCCTTGGGGATCAATAAAGTATCTATCTATCTATCTATCTATCTATCTATCTATGATCTGGTATGATCTCTGATGCTCTGCCTGCACATGTTGCGCTTTCGTGCCTCTGTCTGGAGTGGATAGGCCACCTTGAAGGTGCCGCTTTGTCTTACAGCGACAGTGTCGTTGCAGATCAGACACATGGGCTTTGCATATGTGAAACCGGGCAAGATTAACACTGTTTTTTCCCATTCCTTTTTATAGGCTCTACTTTCACTTTACTTTGCTAAACTTCTTTCAACTTTTTGATCAAGACATTTTCTCCCAGCTAACTTATACCTGTAGTTCACTCCTCACTCTACACACTTATATTTCTTGTTGGAAAACAATAAACATTTTAACATTGTTATCAGGAGGTGGGTCAATCAAGTATTAAAGAGTAAAAGTAGCTTATTCTTATAATACGGTATATATTTAGTTATTTTTATCCATTCTCCGTGTAGATGCGCGTTGACTAAAAGGTCATCCACCGGTGCAGCTTTTAAATATTAGCCTATCCTCTGGCTCACCATCTATTGCCTAAGAAAAATCCGGCCCATGGCCAAAGCTACTTGCCAGCCCCTGCTTTAGCGGAATCCCTATGCTCCATACACGGTTTTGCGTGCAAGCAGATTCCTTCAAATGAGCTGACTCTGACTGCCAAGCATGCACTGTTAGATGTTGCGCTGCTGGCTCTTAAAGGGAATGACCTATGTCACTCTCATTAGTTTAAAGGATGTTGTGCCCAAAACACATCCATGAATGAGGGAACATAAGAAAAACCCTTTTGAACAATGTGCCTGGTCTCTGATCACAAAACGATGCCGTCTAATTAGCGAAGATGGACTGGAGACACCTTAAGCTTTGCCCCTCTGACACAGATTGTGCAAATAGCGCCCTGAGTGTGCCCATTGATTCAGAAGAGTATTTGTGAGGTCAGGCGCTGATGCTGGACAAGAAAGTCTGGCTCACAATGCCCACGTTTCCCAGATTCGTTAAGAAGCTCTTAAGTGCTAAGAACTTCTTAGGAGCGTTCTTGGAACGTTCTTATAGCGCTGCTAAGAAGTTCTTAGCACTTAAGAGCTTCTTAACAAATCTGGGAAACGCGGCCAATGTCTGTAGTAGTTCATCCCAAAGGTGTTGGATGATGTTGAGTAGAGGACCCTGTCCTCTGCAAGCCAGTCAAGCTCTTCTACATGTATATCAAAGTCACTGAAACACATCTTCACGGACCTTGCTTTGTGCACCGTCATTAATAAAGATAATAATATGGACTGTCATCTCTCCCTGCAGTCTGTGTATGTGTGTGTGTGTGTTTGTATTTCTCTCTCACACACACACACTCTCTCTTTCTCTCTCTCGCTCTGTGTATGGGACTAATGATGCCATTTCTTCACACCCAGCTGCCGTTGCTGTTTGTTCTGCTTGTGCACTCAAAAGACTTTCTAATAATAAACATGTCATTATTTCATGGCCCCTCTCCTTGTCTGTCATCCTCCCTCACTCCAAAAACTTCACATTCTATTTCTGTGTTTTCCGTTTTGTCTGAAGCCACATCTAGCTCATGAATTAAGCCTAAAATATAAAAAAAGAAAAATCTGTTGTTTTCCCTGCAGAACAACAACATATATTACAGCAAATATGTGTAGCAATATTAATAGAACAATAATATATATATAATTGTACCTTGTAAATATATAATCATACACATCCTATTTGCCTTATAAAAAGATGCAATTCATTTTCATGCCCCCACATCTCTTTGTCTTTTGCCTTCACCCTCCCACTGACTGAGAGGTATCAAAACATAACAGTTATTAAACCTGACGGATGTCGCCAGGCAACAATCTCATCACACCCCCTGTCCCCTCAGCTGATATTTTTCATATGCAGATGATGGGTGCAGGCGTGAGCAGAGTGGGGGGACTTTGCCAGGAAAATCATAACAAGGTGAAAATTGTTGGGCTTTCGGGCTGTCAAGGTGCCTCGCATGCACTGCTGTTCATCTGTGAGGGCCTGCTGGTGTGCTCGTTGTGTTTTCCGCACACAAGTGAAACCAAAATCGGAGGAACAATTGTAGAACTGCAGGCCAATTCATTTCCATGTTGCTTTCTTTTTTCTATCACTCACAAACACACACACACACACACACACACATTCTGTTGAGCTCTTCAGTCTCATCAGAGCCTAGCCAATCCCCCTCTGGCCTCAAACCTGTCAGTGGTTCGTCTGAACACAAAAACAAACAGGCTGCTGAGCTAAAAGAGAAAGAGAATATGGAAATAGCAGGATTTTATGCTAATCTCGAAGCATTCAGCAACATTCATTCAACAACAACAACAACAACAACAACAACAACTCATTAACAGTCCATGTACACAGAATGGGAAAGGTGTCACTACTAAAGTGAAACTGATTGCATTATATGATGAAGATACTGTATGCGGTTAGAAGAAACTTTATCTTGCCTTGACTTATATCAACATATGGGATCCATGCTCAAAGTGGAGTGATAAAATCATTGTGTACAGTGTGTTATCGTGTGTACAATGTGATAATAGCAATACTAATGAACATAATTAACTGATGCGATTTAGCTTGCACATGAGGGTGTGTATGATTGTATATGCGTGTGGTCAAATTCAAAGTGTGTTTGTGTGTGTTTGTCTTTCTAATGGGCATTATGGCCTCCTCAGTGATGTCACGCCCAAACTAGCTTCGGGAGGAGAATAACCCCACAGTTTCCGTGGTAACAGAGAAGGAGGGAAATTGGTGCTGCGGACAGTTAAGCCACCCGTAAAGACACAGTGAGATGGAGAGCGAAAATAGGGAGTGAGAGAGTGTGTGTGTGAGAGAGTGAGAGAGAGAGATGGTACAGAGGGGAAGGAGAATTATATGGGAAGTGGGAGAGAGGCAGATAGAAGTGGGAGAGAGATGAATATGACATGCAGTTGGCAAGCGTTTTCCCATTAAAATGATCAGAGATCAAAATAATCACTCCAGCAAGACCAGGTCTGCCTACACACACACACACACACACACACACACACACACACACACACACACACACACACACACACACACACACACACACACACACACACACACACACACACACACACACACACACACACACACACACACACACACACACACACACACACACACACACACACAGATACAGTACACACTGTTCCAATACATCCAATTTCCCTTCACTTTCCAAGCTTCTCCACTGCCCTCAGGGATACCCAAGAACACACACACACACACACACACACACACACACACACACACACACACACACACACACACACACACACACACACACACACATTTGACGTTTGTTTATCAAAGACTATGTTATGGTACATGTGGGTGTACAGCCCCTCTTTCATTCTAATGTCCTTGTCTCTCAGGCGTTGTGGGCTTGTTTTTTTCTTGAGGCTCTGTGTGTGTGTGTGTGTGTGTGTGTGTGTGTGTGTGTGTGTGTGTGTGTGTGTGTTTACTGGCTCAGTGTGGGGCTTTTGGTCTCGATGTGTGGTTAGTTAGTTACTATAGTGGATTACTTTTTTGCCCTTCGCTTTGGGCTTTTGGTCATATTTACGTTTGTGTGTGTGTGTGTGTGTGTGTGTGTGTGTGTGTGTGTGTGTGTGTGTGTGTGTGTGTGTGTGTGGTGTGTGAGTGTGTGTTTGTGTGTGATGGTTAAGCCCTTCTTTCCATCTCTAGCCTGAGGTACTGGTTGTATATGCAGTTCTTTGATGTGTGTTTCAGTGTGGATATCTCTATAAGTGTCTGTGTAAGTATGTGTGTGTGTGTGTGTGTGTGTGTGTGTGTGTGCGCGCGCACACTTGTGTGTTCTTGCCCATGGGCGTTCTTTAATGGTACGCCTAGGCCTTAATGAGATGTGAAGTATGTGTGTTTTAATAAGCTCTGGATTTTTCCTTAATCAAGCTTATTCATTAAATCACCCCTATTTCTGAGATGTCCTTCTTTCCCGCAATGTCTCAATCTCTTTCCTTACTCTGTGCCTCTTGCGGGAAAACGGCATTTTGGCTTGCCACAGGGTCATACCATGTTGGTTATGGATAAACACTCCAGTGTGAAGAGGCTGCATTCCATCTAAAGGGTCATTATGGAGTATTTCTTTCCGTTACAACTAGCAAGCTATAGCAGCATATAAATGACTTGGAAAAAACATCATGGGTCGCTAGTGTGGAGTTCAACATGGTTTTAAACTCCAACTCCAGTTTAAAACTGTGTTAAACTCCAAACTAGCGACAGAGCTATTGCCCCCATCAGTACTGCTAGTACTGACAATAGTTAACTGGTGTCTGAGGGCCAGATGCACTAACGTTTTGCGCCCATTTCAGGCATAACATGCACGTGATAACATGGCGATGGTGCCTGCCTGCCGTGGGAGCTGGGAGTCTAAAAATTTTAGAGACAGCATTCTGCGCATACAAAAACTTGCTATTAGTGCTGTCTTACTGTAGTACATCTGGCCCTGAGTGTTGTGTGAGATGTGTCTTATGTAAAGTAGATAGCGTTCCCTTTGATGAGAAATGGTCCCAGTTCTTATGAGATTACTTTCAGATTATTAGTGAAGGCAATATTATGTTTGAAAAAAAAAATACTTCTATACTGCAGACACATTATTGACATTATTAGCATAAAGACAAAAAGCTCAGCAGTTATCTGTGGTGGATGTTGGATGTTTTATTGGAATGGGGTGTCTGAATAGTGGTCACGGCTGAATCTCAGCCCATCAGTACCTGCCTCTCTAATCTATTGCCCTCCGGCACACTGGGCAGGTGGGGCTCTGCTGGAGCCAATGCTGGACACAATTACTGTGGGAAATTGTCCATGCAGGGCAGCATCATGAGTTCTCCTTCCACATATTCACCCAGACGCACTGCACCGTTGTTCTGTCCGTTCATATTCTCGGGGTCAAAGATCCAAGTGGGAAGGCCATTGGTATACTGTAGGAAGGAAGTTGTGGGTCTCCAAAATGTCCTCCAGTTGCTGTGCTATAGAAGTGATCCCAGCTCGACCTGAGGGTGATTAAGCTTTGTGATCTTCATAATCATCGTCATCAATAAAGATGACTATACTGTTGGTGTGTCTGCCATTGTCATACAGTAGGCGGTAACTCAAAACCTTCATTATCAGGTTAAGGGTATTTCTGCTCTTGAAAGAGACGTTAACCTGGATCTGTTTTGCCATTCTGAGGGGGCATATCTTGAAGTCCAATGTTGCAAGGATGTTTGCAAGACTCATCAACTGGTCTGAACCTATTAAACCATGTTGAATCTTCATCATCACTGGCCAACGAGAGGGTCAGCTCTTAACTGGTCCTCTAAATCGGTCTGTCTTGCCACTGCATGTGTAACGGATGCCAGCTAGTTATCTGTGCAGGTGGAACATTAGTAAACCTCACTCCCCGACGCCTCAAGAGTGCTGCTGGCATGAAAGCTACTGTAGTAGCCTGGGCTTTTAGCTGGACTATTAGCACGCTCGACTCCCGATCCGAGGTGCTGCTGTTTCGCGGGTTTGAGTCCGGGCATGTGCAGGGCTGGACCGTGGTGGCTCCACGCAGGTTACATATGGATAGCCAGTAGTAGCCACTGTGTGGCTGTGCAGCTGGTAGAGACTCTTGAGAGGATAGTCTCCTCTTCCTGCTCCTGCCACTGCTACACCTGTCCACACTCGTTGTTAAGGGCGCTGGTGTAGGACACTGCAAGGCAAAACCAGAAATAGAAAACTCCAAATTATTCTGAATCAATCATACTGGACTAGACCTACTGTAATTAAAAGAAATACCAGTAATTCTGGTCTGAGTAGTGAAATCAATGGCATTAATTAAACTACAATGTGCTTTTGCTCAATTTCCTATTGATAATAGTAGTATAATTTATGCCCATTTATTTTTCATTATATCTATTCAGTCTGTATTTTTCACATAAAAAGGTCCATTTACCATTATAATTGTAATAATTGATATGTTTATGTATATGGTTCTTTTCTAAAGCAACCTACATAACCAAGTGGACCAAGTAGAACCGAGATGGATGGGAGAAAATGTACAGTAGAGTGTAAATTGAGAAAATTGAAATGAGATGAGAGATGAGAAATTTGTTCAACACTCTTCCATGAAATTTGGATGAAAATGCTGTTCATCCAAATACTCTCGTGGCAATGCGGCATGTTCGATTTTTTGACTTCTGAACCATCCTAAAATACCATACCTTCAGTCAGTAAACCCTACATAGTGGGCTATATTTTGAAACTGGCATGTATTTCCTGAAGACCCTGTCAAGGTGGAGGTGGAGGAAACAAAGGAAATCACATAGTCGTTCTGAAGCAGCTGTGGTCCTGTGGGGCCGTGGCCAAGGAAGTGTTTCGCCATCTTGGATGATTGTTTGGAGCCCAGTGATGCATGCAGCTGTGTGTTTGTTTGGGAGGGAGAGAGGGCGGGAGGGCAGGCCGGTGATGAGATGAGGCTGCATGTGCATAGAGGAACTATTTCCCGGATGGCAGTGAGAGACCAGGTTTTATTTAGAGAAAAAAAAACAGGTACAACAAAAGAAAAAAGAAAAGAAAAAAAAAACAAACACACCCTGAATATTATCATTTGTTTTTGATAATTTTGAAAATGTGTGTGAGAGACGGATATATATATATATATATATATATATATATATATATATATATATGGAGAGAGAGAGGCACACTTCACCATATCTGAGTGATTTCATGTACAGTATGTATCTTTGGCTGAGAAAACACTTACCTCCCAAAATAGTGTATTTTCTTAGGCCTTTATGGATCTATCAGCTTCAATAAATAATGACAGGATGTGCTCACTGTGTGTGTGTGTGTGTGTGTGTGTGTGTGTGTGTGTGTGTGTGTGTGTGTGTGTGTGTGTACACACTTGTGTGCCTATGGCTATGGCTATGTGTGAGAGAGCATATATGCACATTGGCTTGCCAGGCTGAATAAATGATTTCTCCCGTATGTACTGTAAGTGCTCCAAAAAAAGCCACTTTGCCCAATCTCACCAAGAGATGAGCTGTGATGAGCTGGGAGTGTAGTACGTTTGGCATGTGGGCTTGAAAAAGCACTTACTGTCCCCTGACTGACTCCAGTTTTGCCAATATGGTTTTCTAATCTTGTCCTCATTTCCTTGGAGCGTAAATGCATGACATTCACATTTTCTGCAATGACTTAAACAATGGACATTGTTTCTGGTAACATTTAATTTTCTAGACACAGACTGCACAGACTATCTGGCCAGGGTCAGAGTGAACGGATCTCACCTGGGTCAAGACCTGGATGATTTCAGAGTGGAAAGCTGTTAGTGCTTTGCTGTTTTACCAGCAACATCACCAGTTACTCCAAATAATGTATTCCTTATTGTTTTGTGCTAGTATGTTTGATGGCGTCATTTGTACAGAGTTGTTGGGGATGACAGTGCTGTAGCTTTTCTTATCAAACATCCCTATAAAGAAGAACTTCTACCACCTTTTACACACATGGTTTTTTTGTGTTCCTGTTTTCCTTCATTGTGCACAGAAATCTATATTACTGTCTGACTATATGGATGTGTGCCTGGAGGTATTTGGTGTGAGTGTGTGTCTGTGTCTGTGTGTGTGTGTGTGTCCGTCCGTCTGTGTAGGTGAGTGTGTGTCTTTGTATGCGTGTGTGTGTGTATGTGACTTGGCAGTTGATTAGGCCCGAACACAGTTGGATATCGACTGGCGTATTGACTGCGTCGGCTCCAATGGGGAGGCCCTCCTAACGTCGAGTCTGTGGCGGAGGATTTACGAACTTCAACTCGGCTTTTCTCCCCCTAGATGGAGGGCCCCATTACTGTATCAACGGATAATTATGACTGATTCAGGGATGCGGAGCTCGCTCTAACCCCACCATTAGAACGGTGCCAATCAAACCACCCCCTATGACTCCCTGCACTCTTTCATCCACCTCCTCCTTTCCTCCCAAGCTTCTTTCACTCTTTTTCTCTCTCTCTCTCTCTCTCTCTTTCTCTTCCTCGTTGCAGTGCAATCCTGCAAACATCCGCTGCCAACCTCCTTCCCTTCCCTGCTCCCTCGTTCAGAGGGAGGAAGAGATATACGGGGGGGCATCATCTGGATATCACTCTACATCTGTCTCTCTTCCCTCCTTCGCTTCCTCTGCCTGTCTCATTTTCCTACTCCTCCCTCCTTTCTCTCTCTCTCTCTCCCTCTCTCTCTTTAACTTGCTCAGTCTGTCTCTCCGTCTCTCTAACTCACTCAGTCTGTGTGAGAGTGTCAGAGGATCCCTCAGCAAGATGCATATGCATCTCATCGTCCCATTCATTATCATCACTCAAGCTCAGAACATGAGCAATAGTGTGTGAGCGCTGTGACGGCGTCAGCGAGACACAGAGAAGAAGAAGAAGAAGAAGAAGAAGAAGATGAAGGAGAAGAAGAAGAAGAAAAGTACAAAAGAGAAGTGATGGGAGATGATACAGTACATGACTTGATTCTCGTCTCTCTCGCTCTCTCTCGTCTTTGTATCTCAGGATTGTGTTCTCATGGGAGGAGACATGAGTATGCTGCTAACTGTAAATCACAGAGAGAGAGGGGGGCGGGGGGGGGGAGCGTAGCCTCACAGTGCACCCGGAGGGACACACACTGCGACACACTCTGACACATACACTCGCTAACATACGCCTAAAACAGACAGAGGCACAGACAGCGCAATTTATACTCATTACACAGATATTTCTGTTGGAGAAAGAGAGGGAGGTAATACGTCTGAGTGCATTAGGACTGAGAGAGGGAGAGAGAGGGAAAGAGCAAGAGAGAGAGGGAGGGAGAGAGAGAGGGAGGGAGTGGGGTGTGGTAGATAGGGAGGTTGGCGGGAGGCCGATGTAAAATGCCAGGAGTCGAGCGAGGTCAGTGTCTCTTGGAGAATGTCTCTGAGGCTCATTGCATCAGCGTCACAGGCAGATGTCCTCCCCAGCTCCTCTCTGGCCTTTTCCGCCCGGCCTCCCCGAAACACTCCCCTCCCCTCCACCCACACACGCTTCCCAGCCACTCTCTAATCATAGATTAGGCCTCCCGGGGTGCTCTTTGTGTGTGTGTGTGTGTGTGTGTGTGTGTGTGTGTGTGTGTGTGTGCACATGCTTGTGTGGGGGCATGAGAATCTGTCTAGGGATTCATCACTCTGTCCCTGAAGATACATGCGACAGTTGTGTGTGTATGTGTGTGTGTGGTATGTGTGTGTCTCTGTGTGTGTGTGTGTGTGTGTGCGGGCAGTGTGTTGAGGAATGGGTGCACGCTGAACCTCAGGTGTGTGTAACGAGGCGGACACAGAGCACACTCTCCCCCGTGGTCAGCCCAGCGTACTCTTTAAAGGATAAGCACATTTTGTGTGTGTAAACGCTTTCAAGTTTAAGGTATTTGATTGTGCAGATACAGATGTTAGAGGGAGTAGTGAGAAAGAGAGGATGAGGCAGAGAGACAGAAAGAGAGAGAGAGAGAACATGTCTGTAAATATGTGTGATCAGGATGAACTCGCACACCAAATGTTGCCGATTTAATGAAGCAGACTTATTTCATAAAGAGGAAAGTGGTGAAACATGCTACCCAGTGGTTAGTGCAAAATGTTTTTGGTCTCAGACCATCAGCAGTTCTTCTATGCATTGTCATACTTCCAACTGAAACTACCACATTTGACTGGCCTTGGTTTGGGGCACAACACCCCATCGACTCGTGTAATTACATCTAAACAATGTATCAAACCAAATACTCTACTGTGCAATGACGTTTTAAAACCCGTGGGTATGTTCCGGAGGAAAAGACAACTTCAGAGTGTACAGCTGACCAAGAGAGGAGAGAGACTTGCATCATCCTGCCGCACAAAAGAAGTGTGGGTGGCAAGGACGTGGAGATGAATTGCAATGTGCCAAACGCCCTTGCGTGGAATGCCAGGAAATCGTACTTTTATTCTTCCACTTTTAATGTGCTGAATGTCTCTTTGGACAATTAGAAGGTAACATCAAATGGCTGTGCAGTTCATTACGAGGCACTGAAATCATTCAGATTCACATTCAAAGTAATAAAAAAGCGTCATATCTTATTACCTGGGCATTTTTAAACATGTATTCCAGCAGGGAAGTGATTTGCAGCCTGGCAATTAGGATAGGAAGATAGGTGTAGTAAAATATCTTACAGTAATATTCAACTAACTGCAGATTATTGCAGCTATATTGTTTGCTGATGGTTCACTGATGAGTCTTCAGCATTGTTTATTACATGTTGTTATGGCTTGACACGGAAACTAATTTGTCTCTAGTTTCTGTAAGGCTCTTTGTTCCCGGAAACGTTTTGGGTGGTTGAACACATTTAGTGTCTCCTGTGGTTGGTCATTATTATATTCTAATGCACCGTTTCCTGCTGATGTTTGTTTCTAGTGATTGAGTATGTTTTCACATTCCTCTTACACACTGGGTTTTTTAGCCATTTGCCTCCTTATTCTCTCTCACTCTCCCGTGCCCCCCTCTCTTTCATTCTTCTACACACCGGCTATTCAGGGGTCACCACATTTTAGGGGGGAAATGCATTTTGGTGAATAAAAAAATGTCAGCTCATTGTTGCTTAATATCATTTTTAATGGCCTCAGTGTCTCACTTATAGAGCAATAGGGTGGATCTTTATAAGACACAAGGGGAAATGTTGTCCCAAACCTGAGTGTTACTCCCTTAGGGTGCTCCACAATCCGACCCAGCGCCACTCAGAGGGAATACCCTTAGTTTAAAGGTCCTTCAACTGTCAACTAACAGACTAACGTCAGACTGCATTGTCCATAAGGTGGCTGCTTTGGGAATTCAGATAGGTCCTTAGTGAACAGGAAGGACATTTTCTGGGAGAAACATACCGCAACATTGTATTAACATTGTACAAGTATTAACTTCATTCCTAGGCGCAAGCTTATCAGTGGTTGTGAATTTAAAAATTGGGGTCATATAAGTCAAAAGATAGCTTCAACTATTTAAGCAGTCTCAGCAAGTTTATTTAAGTAATATTTTGTTCAGCCTTCTGTCTTTAGTCTGGCCACTGTTGCTGTAAATGCTAAGTTATGTTAGTTAGCGAGCATGAATCTTTATATTGATCAAGAACTGATATGAAACTGGCACTTAACTGATTGAATTATGATGTGGTGTCATCCTTAAGCTAGAATGCCCTTTTAGCATCCAGGATAACACGTTAAGCTCCCCTGCTGTAAGCCCAGTTAACCTTTGCGCTGTGATCTTTTGCATATGTGCACCAGAAAATCTATTTAAAAGTCGATGGATTCAGGCTTTCTGTGCTTCTATACTTTTACATTGCATCATAGCCATGAGAGGCTTACAACTTGAATGGTTATGTCCAATGTATAGGGGATATCATCACATGGAATGTAATTTTTTTTACCGGCATTGAAAACCTCCTTGAAGATATATAGGGAGAGTGGTTTCTCTGTCTAATTGGAGCCAAACACATTTCTGCTCACAGTAGCATCCTTTCACAGTCACAGGTAAAATACAGAACATTATGTCAAGGCCAGGATGGTAAGATGGCCTACAGTATAATACCTGCATAAAAGGCGACACTCAGCCTGCCTGGATCATTTTCTGCAGCTGTTGAACTGAGAGCACGATCTAGACAAGAGGTCATAAGCAGACAAAGCTTACTCTAAAGACACACACTTTCAGTCTCTCATTCTGCAGACAGACAGCTAGGACTGTGACAATAAGTTAAGCTCCCTCCGTATTCATATGCATGAAGAGTTCAATTCAGGTATTAGCTATAAATTAGCTATAAAGGAGTGCTTTAGCCTTGGCTTATTTGGGACAACTGCTCCATTGGGAACAGTGTCTGTGAGGAGTCTGTGTCTATTGCCTTCTCAGGGGACTGGAGGCACATACTGTGTCCACCTCTGAGCAGATATTCCCATGGTGTCATGCTAACTGGGGGTGTAGCATTGGTCTCCCTGGAGTATGCCTAGTACTGAGGCTGAGACAGAGAGAGAGGGAGAGAGAGAGAGAGAGAGAGAGAGAGAGAGAGAAAAGCTACACAGTCTCATCACCTATTAATGCTGGCATCCCGACTGAAATCTCCATGTACAGGCCGGCAGTAACGCATTACGCTCCTTTAGGGTTAAACTATCATGCAGTAAAACTATTGACATTTAGTTATATTTCAACCTCCATCCCTTAATTCAGCCATCTCACTCCCCCTAATCATCTCATCCAACTGACTAGACCTCACAGTTTCCCCTGCGGGCTTTAGCTGATTTCCATGCCAGCGTAAAGCTGGGTGCAGTTCAGTCTCACTCCACCCGGGGGAAAAGGATGAGCAAATCAGCTGGCCCCACGAGGGGCGGGGAGGCATGGCAGTCTGGGGAAGGGGACCAATTGGGAAAGGACCGTTTCAGTGCACCGCCTGTGACAGCAATACAAATGGGACAGAGTCCTTTGAGTCCTCATTTACCCTGCTCTGTGCTTTTAGAAGACCCTGAAAGGGTAGCGGGTGTTGACTTTTCCATGGAGTTTTGAGACTAAAAGAATGGCCCTTTTTTGGGGGGCTAGATTACAATCTGTACATTGTCTCCTGACACGAATATGCATGTGGCTGAGACAAGCTGACATTGCCACATTAGAATATCATGGAGAGTGGATAAGTTCAAATAGGAGTCAAGGAGTCACTCAAACTTCCTCTCCTAGGAAAAGTTTTCTTTTTGAGCTAATGTCAAGATGCACTTTGCTTGCAAAGTGTAAGGGAGCAGTAGGTCAGAAACATTGAGGTTTATGAGAAAATACAGTATCCTATAAGTCCTATAACCTAAGCACATGGCAATAACTCCTCATAATGTCTTGTTCTTCTCTTGTTTATCGGGATGAAAATTCTGTCTCATGCTGCCATCCGTGAGATCAGATCACTTTTTTAATAAAGGGATGACACAAAGATAAATATCTCCTTAGAGATTACATAGAAATTCAATATCTAAAAGATTGCATACTTATCCTGAGGAGTTTCACATCCATTCGGGGAGTGTTAATGAGGCCGAGTCTTGCGGCATCCAGCATTCCAGCAGAGCGAGGATTAGCCTTGTGCTGCGTGCGCTTCAGTGGGATAAACGTAGCGATAGCCAGCGCGGAGCTGCCGTCTCAGAGGCTCCTTTAAGACAAATAAAAATGCAGATTGCGATGTGATGATGAGGGGCCCAATTAAGAGGAGCACGCCCGGATTTAGAAATTAGCGGAGATTTTTTAATGCGACATATTAACATTGTCATTAAAGGGGGCCAAAGTGGGCCATCGCTTTCATAATTCTATGGGATAAAGAAATGTTTTATTCATCGCGCACTTACGGGTTCTAATGCCGTCACTGCCTGTGTGCGGAGCACTCTTTCATTCCGGAATTTTCTCTCAGATTTGATGGGGTGGAAGGAAAGACTAGGCATTCAGCAGGTCCTCTACTGGTGTAGGCCAGATTAGCAATGTTTCCAGCGATTCTTTTTTGAATCGCTGCACTCGTGTTTTCTTATCCAGAGAGTAAAGTGGCCGCGGCACGGAACAAGGGTGTGGTGCGCAGCGTGAAAGTGTGCGGCAGAACCGCTGAACCGTATCACTAGTGTAAGAAGAAACCCCCAGCCCCCCAAACAGCGGGGGGTTCTGCAGAGGTTAATGCAGCTTACAGCATAACCTTTGTGCGTGCGTGTGTGTGTGTCTGTGTGTGTGTGTGTGTGTGTGTGTGTGTGTGTGTTCGTGTGTCTGTGTGTCTGTCAGTGTTTGTGCCAATGAGGACCCTGGCCCTTTCTGAAGAGAGAAAAAAAAGCAAAGCAAAAAAGAAGAAAAAAAACATGTTCATCTTCAGGTAAGGAACCTCCGTTACCATAGAAACCTCTCCCCCTTGATCCACCTCAGTCGATAATGTGAAGTTATTCTCAGGTCAGAGGGGTTGGGGGTGGGAAAGGAGGATGAAGTAGTGGAGGAGGACAGGAGCATAAACCTCATACGAGAGGAATCTTAATAATGCAGAGATATTCCCACAGAGATGAAGGCTTGTAAAACACTTTCAACCCTTTCTCACAGATACCTCATATATTTTGTTGCATTTGGGTCCGGCTTTATGCCGACTCGTATACAATCGTTAGCAGTGATTATCGAGGGCTAAAACGAGACATGAATATTTCATACAAGTGCTTGGATTTTTAATGAGACGGCGAGCATGTTACTTTAGTGACAGTTACTGGGCCTGTTGAATAATGACAAGCCATTAGAGTAAGATCGTTCTGACCACTGCAAACCATGACAGAGAAGAAGTGATGGGAACAGGTTGGATGCTCATTCTGGCCTGCTATCTCCTGGTCTGCCTCAAGTGCGCTTGTTTCCCTTTTTCATTAAGATCTCTAACCTCTACCATTCCAGAGGCATGCACTCCAAGGCGTACTATGGTATTAAGGGAGAAATTGTCAATTTTGTTATCATTTTCATGAATAAAATTCATTAAAACATGGCAAAAATATTTTGCAGAGCAGGTCAGAAATGGTTGACAATGCTTCAGGGTCATTGACATAAGGGAGACCTTACATAAGGGTCAGCAATGGCTTATTTCTGTATGACCTTTCTGTTGATGTATCTATGCATCATTTCAAATGTTATGATTGTTGGTGTATAAAAACAAACAGATGGGGTGGGTGACTGACATTAGACTTGAAGAGATGCTTTAAATCTGCAGATTTGTTTTCTTTTAACTTTCAGGGGAATTAAACTTTTTGGCATTATAATATAACAATAAAACAAGGGTTACAGAGGGGGATGCCTGTGCCATATTTGGTGTGACGATGACGCATATATTCTGCTCTGTATCATAGTGGCGCCCAAGCATGCCTTCAGTTAATCCTTGTGAATATGCATTTGGGCATTAGCATGTCAATGGTCATTAGCTCTCACCTGGGATATGGCAGACAATAGTGCCGTGCTGCTGGAATCTGCTGTGCAAATGAACACACGGCCCTTTGTTTATAGGCGGCGATCTGCTCATTGTTCTCTGACAAAGGAGGCTATAGCATTAAATATGACATCTTTTACATTTATTTGAACTGAAAAGCAGACCACTGAGAAAGAGGAAAAAACAACTCATGTTTCCTAAGGCGTTTCAACAGCTATCTGTGGATGATTCCTTCTGTTTTGGCATGCATCAACCACTCAGAAAAATCAAAACTCATTCATAATCAGTTCATCTTCCCCTATATTTTTCAGGTTTGATAGTGGAAAATTTGACATTGCACATATAGATCAGATAATACTGTATGTGTGGCTTTATGTATAACAAAGGCAATATCACAAATAATGCTGGAGTTTTTAACTGAATATTTTATTCTGTATCTCCTAATTAAACATCTTATTAAAAACATTCAGACTGACTCTAGGCAAGGCTGAAGATAGATAATGTGGATAGATAATTCCTCTCTTAGAGGGATACATTCCATCGGCAAATCAATTTTCTCGCCATGCTTTAATAAAAGAGCCACTTGTGAAATAGGAATCAGGATTGCATGAAGGATGTGAAAGAGGAGAGCATATTGGAATTGGTGATTCTGAGATGTGTAAGTGAACCAATGCTTAAAACACAAAGACCTAATTCAAACCCCAACCACTTTGCCCCAATACCTCCCTCTCCAGCCCATGGGTCTATTTGCCCTTCCAGGTCTACTCCCATGTCTAATCCTCATATACCAAGGCAATATTTCATGGTATAGGGTAGCCTAATGCCTGTAAAAATGCCTGTTATCACTGATAAATGAATTAGTGTCAGCGAGAGAGAGAGAGAGTGCTTATGAGCTAACATCCCAACAGATTTTCTAAATGAAATACATGGACTTAGTGTCATGTTTGTTCTTGTAACAGTCACTCCCCTGCCCATCTGGATTCTCAGATGTCAACTCTAACTTTTAATCACTTTTTATTGATTTAACTGATCACATTTTTTCATTGCGGGAAACGTTTTGATGGATCAAATGTTCCATAATAAAAGACCATGGTCATACGACTGAGACTCAGAGTGCCCACTGCCCTCTGATTCATCAGGAACAAACATCGCTCAATAAGACTCAGTGAAGGACAATCTGTTTTGTGCCTCAACAACATGATTGCATGGGTTGACAGAGTGGGTGTTTTCTTGAGCATGTTTTGAGGTGAATATTGTATGCTTTTCTGTGTTTGAAATGTTTTATTTTTTCTGTCCAAATGCTCAGAGGTGTTGTCTTGTTTATGTAAAAAGTTCAATCTTGCCTGAGTGATAGATATATCTTACTTGGTATCGGCTCATATTTTGTATTGAATGATTAAATATCTCATTTTAAATCATGACGACGATGAGCAGTTCCTCTTTATGAGAAACCTTCAACCCTGACTGACTGAAGGTTAAAAAGAGAAATGCGTGCTTTGATTAATATCCAAGATTGATGATTGATGATACATGTTTCGATGTCTGTGTGTGTGTGTGTGTGTGTGTGTGTGTGTGTATGTGTGTTTTTTCCCCTTTTCAAAAATGGACCCTTGTTCATGGACTGATGTGCTCTTTTTGTTCCTCCCTCCTCTGCTTTCATCCCCACAATCCTGCCAGCCCTATCACCGTGGTAACCTGGGTTATTAGTTAAGAATTACCGTGGCAACACAGTAATCAAAACAAAAAAGAGGAGTCAAGCAGTCTCTCCATCAAAGGATTGAGTAAATATTGAATGAAAAGACTTGCAAAAATCGTTTGAGCACATACATTCAAAAAGGGAATGACACAACCTTGCTTTCTATCAAAACATGATAGTGTTTGAACTGTATTGGTGTGTTCAATGCGAAAACCTTGAGAAATGTGTGAAGTCCCTTGTGATGAGGTAGAAGCAATTATTAAAGGCAGTGATCGGGCAGGGCTATCGTGTAATACTCTGCTCTGAGTAGTGCAAAAGTCCACTTGAGTATTACACTCATATAGTCATCTTTGTGTGTCAGGAACTGTGGTGTGTGAGTGTGTGTGTGTGTGTGTGTGTGTGTGTCTGTGTGTGTGTGTATGCAGTGTCTGTCTGAGTGTGTCTGTGAGGTAGTTATGTGTGAGTACACCTTGTATGTATAAAAGTGTGAGTCTGTGTCTTGTGTGCTTGAGTCTCTGAAGTGTGTGTGCGTGTGTGTCTGTGTGTGTGTGTGTGCGCGTGCGCGCGCTGTGTCTCCAGGCTTGGCAAGTGTATGTTTCAGCGTCATGTGGGAGAGGAGGCTGGAGGAGCAGAGCTTAATTTCCTCTAACTGTGAGCGATGAGCCCGTGGGCTCCGGGTGGCCTCATTACCCCAGGATGCTGGACGGAGGGGAGCTCACTCTCCACATCTCAGAGTCTCCAGCGCCTCAGCCAGACTAGTGACAGAGGCACATGTGCTCGCCTGCCAGTCTGTCTGTCTATCTGTCTGTTTGTCTGCCTGTCGCCGCAGACCTGAGGATCTCTGACAAATCTCAGCCTCCAGCCTTCTCTAAATTAATAACATATTGACAGCCCTAACCTTACTGAGAACAAGATGCACCCACACACACGCCTGGGCACGCATGTGCATGCACTCACACACACACACACACACACACACACACACATACACACACACACACACACACACACACACACACACACACACACACACACACACACACACACACACACACACACACACACACACACACACACACACACACACACACACACACACACACACACACACCGGCCTATACAAAGGCACACCCATAGGGCAGGCTCAGATGCACCATATACCCCCCCCCCACCTCTCTCTCTTTCTCTCTCTCTCTCTGTCTCTCTCTCTTTCCTCCTCTCCCTACTTTATCCTCTCACTTCTCACTTCGCATCACTCTCCTCAATTTCTCCCTCTTTCTCAGACACACACTCAGATCAGATGCTTGGGCTGTTAAAGTGATGTATATATTAGAAATCTCAGCCTGCGGTAAATTGCATCATGCAGGGAAAATAAACCCTCGGCAACACTGACTCCAGACCAGTTGAAGTGGAAAGGTGGTGCGCTGGGGTGTGAACGGGATATAAATAAAGTAGACAATTATTTCCAACCAGGTCTAACTGTGCCTCTAAAGGAACACTTTTCCGTCTGTGACCAATGTGTCTTCATGCCCAATTATTCTTCGTGTGGGTGACAAACGCAGCCGTAACCCTAGGACCATCACCGTGTCTGAAAGAAGGAAAAAAACATACACTTTTTTTGTCTAGTGATATTTTTCTTCACATTGGTAAGGTCAAAAGCCATCTTGTTCCCTATTAAGTGAGGCCATGTTATAAGCTGTCCAGAGCCCCGCTGTCCCGGTACCAGGTTAATTAATCAGGCTCTCTGCGGAGACACGCACTCTGAGCAGACATTCATTGTTCGGGCGAGAGCAGGCCCCGGCTAACTCCGAACTGCCCATCTGTTTAAGGTTATTA
Organism: Sardina pilchardus; assembly: GCF_963854185.1. Classification (NCBI taxonomy): domain Eukaryota; kingdom Metazoa; phylum Chordata; class Actinopteri; order Clupeiformes; family Clupeidae; genus Sardina; species Sardina pilchardus. The sequence continues at coordinate 9,659,350 of NC_085013.1, forward strand.
TTAGAGCGATAGGAGGGACAAGGCTTTTTTTGCTGCACTGTGGACTGCTGGGGTTTCGGAGCGGCTCCTCATCCATAGCCCCGGTCAATCTCATGACTCATGGGCAGCCGCGGTGGGGCGAGATGGACTCCCGGTGTGCGCCGGCGGTCTGGAGGCTTTGGAGAACGCAGAGGCCATGAAAGCATCAGGGCTGTAAAGCAGGCTTGGTCGTTCAGATCCAACCCTCTGACCGAGAGTCTGCATAGAGTGGCCAGATCAGTGGACTGTGAGTGCTCCAACAGCATCAATATCCATTTCCATTATGATGGTGTGCACCTACAGTATGTAATATCTCACTAAATAACTCGTGTTATCATTTCATTGGAAATGGTTTTCTTGTCATAGAGCTGTTTAACATGATGAAGACGAGTGATAATCATGTTTAGGGACTATGAGCCAATGCAGCTGTCTACACAGCTGTGAGCGGTTGTGTTTGAATTATTTTCATTGGTGCATACAGGATTCGGATGGCTCCTAAGATATTGGCACTGGCCAAGTTAATTAATTTATGCACGTTCTGTGTATGGAATATGAAAATGAATGCCATAGCCAACAGTGACACCTATTTCTAAGGAGTGTCACAAAGCAACATGTCACTTAATTTTCTGTTCCTATAGCACCATCTAGTGGACAATAATGAAATCACTGAAGCAGTTACCACACATAAATGTAGGTTAGTTTGAGTTGGTTTATAAACAAACTATATTATGATGTTGCACTTGTACTTAGCATACAAAAGTACTGCCAGACCGCATATCTCAATTGACAATGAGAGTGGGTGTGGGAAAGCTTCATTGACTTGCGACTTCCAGGAGCGTAGCCAGCAGTGAAATTAAATTTAAATTGGTACATTAAGCTCTTACCAAATCGTTTCAGAAGTGCAGCAATCAAATTGTCCTTGTAAACAGGTTTTAAATGCAGTTGTTTACTCAGTTCCAAAGAAAAAAAACACATCTAAAATGATAAACTCTGTCACCATCCGTACAGCCATTGGTTGAAGGCATGCTGTTGAAGGCATGCTGTTCAGTCATCATAATATCAAATGTCATCATAGCCCGCCCCATGCTGAATGAGTGATTGTGTCTGGGGTTTTGGAACATTGGAAATGAGTGTCAATAGCTTCCTTGCCAGCTAATTTAAATTTGCTAACAGGTCTGCCTAGGCTAGGCCTGAACCACATGCTGACTAGAATTGTCTGAGACATGTCACAACAGCTTAGATAATTGTATGGCTCTTAAAAATAGATTATTGAGGATAATGGAACATTCAACTGTGTTCTTTTTGCAAGCACCTTCCATAATCACAGTAGTATTTGGAGGTACATATTATGGTATAAAATTCTCGCCAAAAGTTGTGTGTGTCTGTAGAAATATTTTGAGCTCGTAAAAATGTTTTGTGTACATGCAAAAAGATTTTGCATTTTTTTGTGCATGTAAAAATTATTTGTACATCTGCAAATCCGTTTTGTCACTGTGTGGAGAAAAGTTTTGTGAGTTTGCAAACGGTTTTTGCACGCACGGATTTTCCATTTGCAAGTGCGCGTCTGTTTTCTACAGACACAAAACAGATCTACGAAACGAATTTACAAGTCCAAAACACCGCCAAAAGTCAAGTGACCTAAACAGCCAATCACAGCACTGCTTACTGAACAGCCAGTCAGCCAATCAGCTCGCTTCGTTTGACGTGAAAGCCAACAGATGTGATCATGCAAGTCTCATGGATAGTTTTAGCAGTCTACAATGCTTCATACTGTATCTATAAACGTTGTACTGCACGAGCACTAGTAACATTAACAGTTTTAATCTAGCTAGCTAAGTATATTCCTAGCAAGGACGGAACAAAATGAAGTCTGTTTCTTGTGCAGGGCAAAGGGAGAAATTAAACCTACCACAGCAGGCGGCTCCTCCCGAGCGTTCACACGTTCTGTCCTTAAAACACCCCTAAACGTTTGTTTTAAAAAATGTGCAGCTCACCGAGTGGTTACTGGTCTTCAACGATCTTCTATTGCAAGTTTAGCAGCAACATACAGCTTCTGTCATCTGTTATCAGGGATTTTCGGAATCCCGGAAGTACTTTTTCAACCGTGTGTGCCTAATATAACACAACAGAATTTGAATTTCACTGTGAAACTTGCTATAGAAGATCGTTGAAGACCAGTAACCACTGGGTGAGCTGCACATTTCTAAAAACGAACGTTTAGGGGTGTTTTAAGGACAGAATAGACCATGCACAAAGTGAGCAATGTTAAAGCCAGACGGCTTTTTACGTGCACAAAAAAAAATTACAACTACAAAATCTTTTTGCATGTACACAAAACATTTTTACAAGCTCAAAATATTTCTACAGACACACACAACTTTTGGCGAGAATTTTATACCATATACATACTGTACATTTGTGGTGCATTTACTGCATTTAGATGCAAAAGTATGAACCTGAAGAACTGTATTTTTATGCGAACTCACAAGTACATTTGTCGTTGTTATTATTTTTAGTAGAACATTACCGATAACTAATTCATGATAGCCTAATGACAAATTACATGAAAGCATGAAAGATCATTTAAAAAGAAAGACCTTTTCACAAACACAAATAAAGACTATTTCAAGACTATTTGAGTGTGTGTGTGTGTCCTATGGATCCTTTGTGAGGAAAATTAGAGAGAGGAATTTAAGTGTTGAACACAACATTTCACTCTCGTTGTCTTTAATTTGTGAATTCAGCTCCTTACTGTTCACTGGGGTGAGAATCATGCAATAGTGCAGCAATGAATGTAAGGGGGATGGGGTGGGGTGTGCCTATTGTGCTGACTGTCCAGACAGACCAGTGCCCAATTTATCACTGACATGATTGAGTGTGTGTAGCCTGCTACCCCTAATGACTGTTCATAACTAAACCTTTGCACCTTAAATTCCCCTCTCTATTTTTTCTCACAAAGGATCCCAACTAAGGACTTGCTTGCTTGTGGTTGTCCATCGAATCCGATGATGACGTCCACATCTGACTTTTAACGGTGAGTTTTCTGATGGCTGAATAGTCCAATCCTGGATCCACAAGCTCTATTGCAGGTGGGGCATGTAAACATGGTGTTGGTGTCACTGGCATTCGTGGATGTGTTCCTCTTGAGCCGTCTTTGCTGTCTCCTGACTGTCCTTTCCTCCTCCAGTGCTTGGGTCCCATCTAGACATAGCTGCCGCCAGATGTTGCGGTCAGCAGCCATGCTCTCCAGGTCCCCTGGATTGATTTTGCACTTCTTAAGCGCTGTCTTCACTTGGTCTTTGAAGCGTTTCTTCTGGCCTCCAGCAGAGCGCTGGCCTTGGTGTAACTGGCCGTATAAAACTTTGCGGGGCAGACGGTTGTAGGGCATCCTTATCACATGCCCCAGCCACCGCAGTTGGTGCTGGGTGATGGTGGCCTCAATGCTCTTGCAGCCTGTTCTCCTGAGTATATCAGTGTGAGGCACTCTGTCACGCCAAGTAATCCCCAGGATGCGCTGGAGACAGCTGATATGTAAGTGTTCCAGGGACTTGATGTGGCGGCTGTAAGTAACCCAGGCTTCACAACTGTAGAGGAGGGTGGTGATGCAGACCGCTTGGTAGACACAGATTTTTGTGTTGAGATGAAGGTTCTTGTTCTGAAAAACTCGCCGTCGGAGTCTCCCAAAGGCAGCTGATGCTTGATTGATTCTGTTTTGGACTTCGTTGTCGATACTATTGTCTTCAGAGATAATGCTCCCCAAGTATTTGAATGATGGAACAACTGACAGTTTTTCACCTGCAACAGTGAAAATGGGTGGTGTGGGTGGGATGCTGGCACTCCATTGACAGATTACCTCTGTTTTGGCGGTGTTGATGGTCAACCCCATCCTGCTGTATGCCCTCACTGCTGCATCTAGGACAGTCTGGAGGTCCTGTGGAGAGTGAGATATGAGGGCGCAGTCATCTGCATACTGCAGCTCAAGTACCCTCTCTCTGTGCAGTTTGGTTTTTGCCTGCAGCCTCCTGATATTGAAGAGGTTACCATCCAGTCTATATGCTACTGTCACCCCGCTGTTGACTTCAATCTCCTTGTGGAGAAGCTGGGTGACACATATGAGGAAGATGTTAAAAAGCACTGGTGCCAGTACACACCCCTGCCTTACCCCTGTGCGCACCGGGAAAGGGGTTGACTGTTGACCTCCAATTGTTACCTTAGCGGTCATTCCATCATGAAACTGACGGAGGATGTTGACAAACTTTGTGGGACATCCAATCCGGTGGAGGACTTCCCACAAGAGATCTCTCTGCACAGTGTCGAAGGCTTTGGAGAGGTCCACAAACGCCATAAACAGGTCTTCATGTTGCTCCCTGCACTTTTCCTGAAGTTGCCGGGTTGTGAAGACCATGTCAACTGTGCTCCTATTCTTTCTAAACCCGCACTGTGACTCTGGTAGCATAGACTCGGTAATGTTATTGATCAGCCTCTGTAGCATCACCTTGGCCAGGACTTTGCCTGCCACAGCAAGAAGTGATATGCCCCTATGGTTTCCACAGATGGCCCTATCCCCTTTGTTTTTATATATGGTAACAATACTGGCATCTCTCCATTGCTGTGGGATGTTCTCATCAGCCCAAACCTTGGTGATGTACTGGTGTAGTGTTCTTGTGCAGAGATACCCTCCCTGTTTTAGCAGTTCTGCAGGAATATTGTCAGAGCCAGGAGACTTGTTGTTCTTCAGGGAGCGGATAGCTGACAGAACCTCCAGGAAGGTTGGAGGTTGGCTGAGATTGTCAATGATGGGAAATTCAGGCAATTCATCCAGGATGGTATAGTCGGCATCAGAGTCCTGATTTAGTAAGGTGTTAAAATGTTCAGCCCATCTCTCCAGAATGCTATTCTGGTCTTTCAGGATTATGAGCCCATCTGCTGTTTTCAGGGGAGTGATGCAGTGACTTGTTGGGCCGTAGATGGATTTGACTGCATTGTAAAAGTTGTGCATGTCATTTCTGTCAGCGAATGTCTGAATTTCATGAGCCTTCTTCATCCACCATTTGTTCTGTAAGGTCCGCAGAGTTCTCTGCACTTCCCGACGAGCTTTCTGCCATTGCTGTCTGGCAGTGCTGGATAAGGATTGTTTTAGGGTTTGCTGATGTGCTTTGTGCATGTTGCTTAATAGATTATGGATGGACTCTGAGTTGTTATCAAACCAATCTTGATGGTTCTTGCTCTTATAGCCGATTGTTTGGGCTGCTGCTTCATGAAGGGCTGCAGTAATAGAGGTCCACTGCGGCTCTGTGGCATTTGCACCCCTCAGGAGGAGCTCTAGCTCCCCTAGTTTCTCAGCCAGGGAGCGACGAAACTCACTCCTTGTAGTGGTGTCTTCCAGACGGACACAGTCTAAACGCCTCCTGCTGGGTCCACGTTTTCGCAGGGGGGGGCGCACTTGAAGGAGGACCCTGGTCACGATCATGCGGTGATCTGTCCAGCATTCTGCCCCTCTCATGGCACGGGTTATGAGAATGTCTCTGATGTCACAACGTCTCACGATGACATAATCAATCAGGTGCCAATGTTTGGAACGAGGGTGCATCCATGATGTTTTGTATTTGGTCTTTTGCTGGAAGATGGTGTTTGTTATGGTCAGGTTGTGCTCAGAGCAGAGGGTAAGTAACCTCATGCCATTCGAGTTGGCCTGACCGACCCCATGCCTGCCAAGTACTCCTTTCCATATTTCACTGTTCTTCCCAACACGAGCGTTGAAGTCCCCAAGCAGGAGGATCTTGTCGTTTTTGGGGATCTGGTGGAGAGCCTCATCCAGTGTCTGGTAAAAAGAGTCTTTAGACTCCTTGTCAGAGGGTAGAGTTGGAGCATACACACTTAGCAGAGTGGCATAGCGGTTCTTCACCAGGGGAATACGGAGGGACATCAGTCTTTCACTGATGGCGACAGGTGTTTCGGTGAGTCTTGGCAGTAGTGTGTTCTTGATAGCCAGTCCCACACCATGCAGATGTTGTCCACCAGGGGGATAGCCTTTCCAGTAGAAGGTGTAACCCATGCCCTCCTCTGTTAGAGACCCCTCATCAAGGAGCCTGGTTTCACTCAGGGCAGCAATGTCGATATTGTATCGGCTCAGCTCGGCTGCGACCAGAGCTGTCCTTCTATGGGGCCTTTCAGACCTACCATAGGAGTCCAAGAGAGTTCTTACGTTCCAGGTTGCCAGTCTAAGGCTGCAAGATTTATTTCTTTTGTTTCGACCGCAGAAGTGGAATGCCCGACAGGCGCGGTATCCTGTCCAGGCGTGAGTTGAGTGGACATTTTTTAGGCCACCTTTTCTAGGCCCTTCCTCAGCTTGAGGTGAGCAGTGCGGTCCCTAAATAGGGCTGCTCAGTCGCACAGGGGTCTGCCGAGAACAGCTGCCACTCATTCCCAGCTGTTAGCGACCTTTAGCCTGTGCCGCTGACGTGCAGGACTCTGACTAAGAGCTCCCAGTCTATTCAAACCTGCCCCCGTCATCAGACACCCCATCGCCGCCAGACTTCAACCAGGTGTAGATCCAGGTAATGTTCACCATGGTCAGAGGTGGATACCTGCGCAAAGAATTTTTTAAAGTGCTATAGGGGGTGCGCTCACCCCAGTAGCACTATCTTCGCCATAATGAAGTAGGTCTGGTGGCATGGGTGGGCCCAGGACGACCAGCTCCCCATCCAGGCTGCAGGAGGCTGCCGGGACCTAGTTTTGTTTAGGCCCGTCTATTGCGCACCGCCAGCGCATTGCTTTTCTGTTGGGGTGTGCTCCCTTAGCCTTGGCTCAAGAAGCTACCCACAAGGCAATGGGGCTATTTACCCATAGCTGGGGCAGTGGTTGATGGGCGACAGGGCGTGTCCACCGTATGGTGGGCCTGTACACCACATCTCTGGGGCCCACTGCTGCTCCGAGATCCCCTGCAGTTTAGCCTGGGACTGCAAGGTACCCAGTTACCATGTGTGGCCACGAGGAGGCACTGCAAAAGTCTTGGTGGTGGAGAGGCTATGTACTGGCGGAGGAGACTTACACACTCGGCTCCTCTTTTCACCCCTGTGAGGGGGCTAGCCAGCGGCGGTAGCTAAAAGCAGAAAATTGCAAGCAGAAAGCAGCATGCAGCATGCACTAACTACAAGCATCTCCACACTACTGCACTAGACGCTTCACACACACACTGTGCTCTGCACACACACACACACACACACCAACTAAGGACACACACACACACACACACACACACACAAAGCACATTGAATGACCTCTGTGTATGAAATGCGCTATGAAAATAAACTTAACTTGACTTGATTTGACATGTCTGCTTTGTATGGCTTGTGTCAGAAAATGAAACAGTTGAGATTCTCCTTTTGGATCAGCCTACTCGAAGTGACCTAGGAAATCATCTACTGAATTATCACAAAGTTGCTGTACCACATGCTACCACTAGAGGTCAGTTGTTGGGCACTCTGCACTCTGCAAATGGGCCCAGAGAGCGATGTAGTCTAGTTATAGCTGTAGTGGGTATACTGTGATCAACCCCAAACGTTAACATTAACTGGTTAATTACACAATATCTGTTATCCAAAATGTAAAATAGCCTTTTGGTTTTGCCTCTGTTTTCAGTTCATCCTAAAATTGTGTTATTCCTGTTAACGTTTTTGCTCATAGGCCAATTTCTAATCCCTGTCAGGTAGGCACATTGCCAACATGCTTCACTCTTGATGATTCTTATCATGTCGTCATCATCTTGTTTGTGCGCTGTGCCTGAGTTCTCCACAAGTAACGGTAAGTTAAATGCATCCTTAGATTTGCACTATACAGTTCAATCTCATATCCCATAGTAGGGCACATGCTCTGTGTTCATGCTACACTAAACCATCACCAACCGTTACCATCCATCACATTTTCCTCGTCTATGTAGTTATTACACTGCAGGCGTACCGTTTGTCCCTCCATGGCTCTGGTCAAGTGTACCCCTGGTATATTGGCATATCATTAACACGGCATCATTGAGGTGTCCTTTGTGTCATTAAAGCAAAGAAGCAATGCACTGTGGTCAACAAAATCATCAAATCAGTTTCCATCTTTAATAGAAACAGGAAGTGAGGTCAGCAGAGCACATCACAGCACGGTTAACTTGCTAGCACATTCATACAGAGTAGAAAGAGGAGGCATCACCAGGCATACGGAGTTCAACAGCGGTCATAGAAAGGAACCTGAAAAGAGACTGCTTGTCGTATACCAGTGTTTTAAAAAAAGAAGCCAACTTAAGTCAAAGATTCGATAGAAAGCTATCTAAATGATGTAGCCACACCACTTTATCATAAGGGGAAATCCATAGTGGAACACTGAAATATCAAACAAAATAAAATAATAAAAAAAAATGTAATATATCACATTGTCTTAACAAACAGTTAGGTCCAGTAGAAGAGCTTGACACCACTATCCACCCTCATGTGTTCAATCCTCCAAAAATAAGGTTTCTTCGCTTTTTAAACCCTCTACACTGACTGTCAATGTTGAGTCAGCGATCAGGGTGGACAATATCCCTTGTTTGTTTACAAAAGTTGTTTGTTTGTTTACAAAAAAACATGCATCACCTCCTTCCCATCTCAACTCTACACACACTGTTGTTGATCACCTCACTGTGTGAGAGTGTGTTCATGTGTGTGCGTGTGTGTGTGAGTTATCCAACTTATGAGCCATTTTAGGTAGTACTAGAGGATATTCCCCCCTATCACAACCTACCATCACCACCACACACACTCTACACACACACACGCTTGCTAGAAGAGTTCTAAGTGTCGCGAGTCATTTCTGGCATCTGCGGGCAGGGGTGCCCGCTTTATGCCCGATGCTTAGCCCGCTCACAGGATGGCACAGAAGAACTTCTTCTCCCTGAAGGGGTTCTCGGAGGCGGGCACAGGCGACAGGAGCGGGTCCTCTTTGGCGTGGGCCTCACAGTATGACATCAGGTCGGCCGCCGCCTTGGACACCTGGAACATACACACACACACACACACACACACACATAGAGAGAGAGAGAGAGAGAGAGAGAGAGAGAAACAGAAGCATTATTATTATCCTGGACACATGGCTGTACACACTAACTTACATGTAATACATAGCACTACATTCAAGCCATTTTATACAGCAGCTTAAACACCAAAAACATCCCAACCACCTCTCCCTTAGATGTAAAATGATAACAAATGGGAGTAGCTGCAAAGACATAGCAAGATGTCTGTTTAATAAGTTAGCTCACATTATTTAAAGGGAAACTATGCAGGTTTGGCAATTTCGGCAATTTCATTGCCGGTTTTCCTTTAGCTTTTCGTTTTTGCTCGTTTTACGCTGGCAGATTTGTCTGCAGAGCTTCCCCTACAGCTTTAGCGTGTATATTTTACAACACTCCTCAATCGGTCAGTCTGCTTTTTCATGAGCATGATCGTGAGGCTGGTGGCCCAAATCTGCTTGCGTGGTTTGTCCGCTCAGGGGCGCTAGGGGGAAGCGAGACAGCCGCCATTCAACCCCAAAATAAGTCAAATAACCATTCCAATGACTCCGAACCTGATTAGTTTAGGCAAATTAAGCTAAAGAAAAACTGGCATAGTTCACCTTTAAGTAGGTGTTCTGTGTAGGCTACTACATAACAGAATGATGGACCAGCAGGGAAGTGAAACATGGCCTCCATTAAAGGTCACTTCCTGTGTTCACATTGTTCAGTAGTGTGAAATAGACTACTGTGGGTAGGTGGACATTGTCAAGAGGGCTCGACTGACTGGACCCCAGTGGGCAGTACTGGTCTAACCTTTATCCTGTCTATATTGGCCTCCATCTTGAGCTGTTCCACCAGCTTGCGGGCCTGGGCGATGCTGGCTGTGTTGTTGGTTGCCATGGAGCTTCAGACGTCAGTCCCTGTGTACAGAGAATGTGAATTCAGAATTCAGAAGGTTGAAACAAATTCACTCACCACACCCAAAAATGACACAGTACGTACAGTATCACAGGGCTCTCATCTGATCTGAGTAGATGTTACTCTGCTCACTGATGGCCTTTACTTTCTCAATACCATTTCTTGAAAAAAGCTGATCTTCATCTGTACACTTCCTGTTTCAGTTGTGAAATGAGTGATATTGGAACAACCTGCATGTCTGTGTTCTGGTGTGCAGTGCAAGCTTTGATGATGACCTTTTTCAGCTTGGATGACAACATTGTGTTTTACGGATATCTTTGTTTGTCACAGTATTTGACCATGCTCTTGAGGTGTGTTCAAATTTGCAAACATAGTCGGATGTTTGTGAGCATTTGTTTGAGTTATCTGTTTGCCTTGAATCTGGGTTAAATGTTTTTGCTGATAGGATAGCACCTCTGACACACCCACCAAAGGAGAGAAAACTACTTCAAAAGTCTGTTGCTCGTAGTGTCCAAACACATTGTTCAAACAGGAAACAGAATATAGCACAACAACGCAAAACATTTAGACTTTGAACTCACTACTATACCCCGCTTTCTGTCATTATATGAAGCCCACTCCATACCAAATAAGCAGTTGTGATGGTTCCTTGGTTTTTGGTGAACCAAGGGCTTGAAACACTCCGGATGAACTTGCAGAGCAAATTAAAATGCAGAAGTTCATCTGGGTTCACCCTGCCTAGAATGTTTACCGTACAAATTAAAATAATTCAAAATCATTCAAATTGAAAGAAATAATGTTTTCTTTGACTGTTTGCCTCAGTTCCAAGAATTTGACCGCACCTGTATGTTCCCAGATAGTCACTGCACACTGCATCCGACTGAGTCTCGCTGACATTCAAATTATTCATTAATCCAGATTTTCATGACGGCATAACCTCGTAGGGTTCCAGATTTCTATTTGCACGTTCAAGATGTAGTGTGCTGCTCTGCCAAAAGGCTGTTGATATTGGAGCTCAATAGTCAATCAAATTATACTCCTCTCTTCCGGACTCCTGGCACAATCTGTTAATTGGCAGGAGTGGTTTATGGCTTGGTCAATGCCCACAGACAGAACCAGGGCTGTGAACAAACACCAGAGGGTTTTTGAGCACACACACAGAGTGAACAGTCTGAGAATCAAGGTTAGCCTTTCATTTTGTGTTAGCCTTTCATCAATGTTAAATGGAAACTATGCTAAATTCATATTCAACAGAGTAAACAAAAGATCAGTAATGATACTATTCACAGAGAGATGTGAGACTTGAACACACACACACACACACACACACACACACACACACACACACATACACAATTTGCAAAGTAATATTTACAATCTATCTGTGTGGGCAACAGCCATAAAGTGCAATTGATGAATTAATGTTGAGAGACACATGACAACTTTAGAAACTAAACAATGGGTTAGCTGGAGGTGCCTCTGTCATATGCCTCTCTACAAATCCAAACTAATGAAGACATGGTCTAAGGTGCATTTTTCCTCTCCAGGCTCATTACTCTTTCTGCAGTTCACAACCCACTGCCTGCTGTTTTCTGACTGATTGCAGCCTCTCACTTCTCTTGCACACACACACACACACACACACACAACATATGGAAGCACACACATGCTCACACACACACACACGCACAGAGAGAGAGAGAGAGAGAGATAGAAAGAGGTAGAGAGCGAAAGAGAGAGACACACGCAGGCAGGAACGCACACACACACATGCATGTGCACACACACTGTGTGTACAGACAGATCATCGCGTGAGGCTGCCGCAGGGATCCTGATCACACACTGACACACACCTGTCAGTCAGAGGTCGGCTGTGTTGGAGGGATTGGAGCTTTTTAATCTCAGCCTGACACCCCGCAGCCCTCTGACTGTGACAGATTTAGCTGTGCTTCCACCCCTACCCACAGGGGGGCGCCCAAGTCTAATTAGTAACAGTGACCTCCTTGGACACAACAGTGGCCTGGTTTGCTCTACAGATTCCTCATTGTCGCCTTTCATTTCCTCTGTGGAACTGCTGAGCCTGATGTTTATGCTCTGTTTCATCTTCTGCTTTCAGTTCTTTTCCCTCATATTCCGTATCTGTATGGTGTGTTTGTTAATACTCCACCATCTGTTGTTACATTTGGAAGCATACTGATGGGGACTGTGCTATACAGGGGTTTTTAAACACCCTGCTTTAGCTGTGCTTTGCCGGTGCTGTGGTGTGTGACATGATTTCACGAGTCCATGACATGCAGTGCCACTTGACGTGGAATGGTTGACCCATCGCTCTGTGTGCTGTTGAAAAGCTTACATGTTTTCTCCCTGGTGACCCGACTGAAGCAAAAATAGCCGAACGCACATGAACATTTAAAAAAAGAAAAGAAGAAGAAAAAAAAAACACCTACAGTACTACAGTTTTAGCAGTGAGCATTGAGCAACACAAAACACAGTGCATCAGTGCAGGAGACCATATTAACCACATTTAATAACAGGAACAAACCACACATTTGCGCGCCGCCAAAATGCTTAACTGAACTGATGGTGATCATAATGCTTTTACCTCGCTGAACTCCTCTAGCATTCCCTCCTGCATGCTGATGGCTCTCTGTGTACTGATGGCTCCGCCTGTGTCCGATGCCTTGGTGTAACTACACACACAGCTAAACGCTACGGATCAAATGGGCGCCGTAAAAGGCATGAATGTGCCATGAATGTGATATATAATTTAAAGAGTGTGTTGTGTGCATTACAGCCGTCTCTCTGCACCATTCCCGGCTTGTGAGAATATCTAAGAATCTCGTTAAATATGTAACCATCTGCTCTCGTGATTATCTGCCACTTTGTTTTTTTTTTACTTTCAGAGAGACTCACTCCGAGGAAATGTGTTTAATATCAAAGATATGAATTGACCCCTTCAGATGGGGGTGCGGTGGTAGCCTCCTCTGACCACAATGGCCCCCTGGTGAAGCCCCATGCAGCTCTGGTCAGAGTCTGGAGAAGACACCAAGCTGCCTGTGTGCAGAGTCCAGTAAATCAGCTGTGGAGCATGCGCGGCCCGACATTTACACTGGGCTGGCGGGATGGGTTTACTACACACTTTAAACACAGATGAACACGGCTCCAGAAGTCACGTATACACAGGAGCCTGTTTCTGTCTCTGGTTAGCGCTCTCTCTCTCTCTCTCTCTCTCTCTCTCTCTCTCTCTCTCTCTCTGTCCTGTTCTCTGTTTGTCATCCTCTGTCTCTCTCATTTCTCTCTTTGTCCTGCTGACTCTTTCCCACTCTCCTTTTTTCTCTGTCGGGGACAGTTGTTGTCACACAAACTAACTCATTACCTTATATGGAAATGCAAGAGGAGTTTATACCTGTGCTCAGTAAAATCACAGTGTGTGTGTGTGTGTGTGTGTGTGATCCCCTCTCTCTCTTTCTCTCTCTCTATCTCCCTGACAGAGACACAGAGAAAGAAAAGAGAAAGAATGTGAGTATTTGTGTTGATTAGGAGGTATGTTTTGATTTCCTCTAATCTCGTGTCCTGGAGAGGGGGCCATATGTGTGCTCTTTCCCAAAGGCTCTGGTTCCCTTCTGGGTGCCGGAAGGCCAGCAGTCCCCTCTCAAGGGAACATGCACTCAATCACTTCACCAATCTATACAGGTACACAGACAACAACTGCAGGTCACACACACCGACACACACACACACGCGCGCGCACACACACACACGCACACATTTCAAAATCATTAAAAGACACACACACACACACACACACACACACACACACACACACACACACACACACACACATACACACAAACGAACACACACACACACACACACACACGTGTACACCCTCCCAGATGATTATTCCACACGCCCATAAGCCAGCCCTCTCAGGCAGCTGCTCCATTCTCTAAATCAATAGCTTCCTGTCTTCTGTTCTCTGCTTTGAGGGCGGCTTAGCTCTGGTCCCCATGAAAGAGCTACCGGCGCAGGTTGTGCTCTCACCAAGAACAAGGAGAAAAACCCACACTCATTTCATACAAACATCAAACAGGAGGAAGGCTTTGGCGATAAAGACAAGTCATTCATTTGGGGTCCGCTGACAAAAACATCCATTTTTTTTTACCCCTTTCCCACTTTTCTGATGCCTCCCCCCCTCTTTCTCTCTCCCTCTCTCTCTCTCTCTCTCTCTCTCTCTCTCTCTCTGCATGGGTGTGTGAGTGAGAGTACATGTGCCTCTGGGTCAATTTGGCAACACATCGGTAGACACGCATGAGGGGAGTGTTCACATCACTGTGGCACAGAAAAACCGACCAAAAAGAGCGAAACAACAAAAAAATGAATACATCAGAACGCTCCATCCAAACAGCTGAAGACATATGCTCCCCCTGCCCTAGCAACCGGAGACACGCGCTCACGACACACGTTGCCATGGTAACCCGGGCGTACGGCTGCGTAGCCAGTGTCGCGTGGGTCACTGGGGTGATGTGTGTCCTAATTTGCACTTCTGCTCAGTGGTTACACCACAGCTCGCACTATGGCACCACACAGCACATCACTTCTCCTCTTTAAAGGCAAATGTGTGTGTGTGTGTGTGTGTGTGTGTGAGAGAGAGAGTGTGAGTGTGTGTGTGTGTGTGTGTGTGAGAGAGAGAGAAAGTGTGAGTGTGTGTGTGTGCTTGCGGGTATGTCCATGTTGGAAAAACCGTTCAGGACAGCTGACCTGTGCTTCCGGATCTCTACTAACGGCCTCGCTTGTTCAAGAGTACCGTGTCCATCGTCACTGCCCAATGGCCATGGCCCTCATATTGAGTGTTTGTGTTTATATATTATGTCTATGTTTGCCAGAAAATGTGAAAATAAAATACTCATTTACTACTCACAAAATACTCACATGTGTGTTTGTATTATGTATTTCCATGTAAATGCCTGATTGTGTGTGTGTGTGGGCATGTGTGTGTGTGTGCCCTGATGTGTGTGTCCATTTGTGTGCACACGTGTGTGTGTGTGTGTGTGTGTGTGTGTGTGTGTGTGTGTGTGTGTGTGTGTGTGCGTAGTTCCAATAGTATATCAGTCAAAAGAGAACTCGCACACCAATGTTGCCAGTGCCGTTTAATTCAACCAGTGATGAAAAGTGCAAAGGGCTACCAAAGTGCAAACAGTTTTGGTCCCATTCAGACCATCAACGTTTTTACACTGAAGATGGTCTGAATGAGACCAAAAACACTGACCGTATGTGTGTGTGTGTGTGTGTGTGTGTGTGTGTGTGTGTGTGTGTGTGTGTGTGTGTGTGTGTGTGTGTGTGTGTGTGTGTGTGTGTGTGTGTGTGAGTCCTTTATGTTTAAGGGCAGATGTAAGTCGGTTTACATAAAGATCCATCACAGCTCTCTACAGAAAACAATGCTGCTGGCTGCCCCTATAAAGGGGCTCTGGAACATACCAAGTGTTTGAGCTCACGCTGCACAGCAGATGTTAGCACGGCTACACCTGACTGCTTTTAAACAAACTCTCTCGTAAGCCTAACATCTTGGATAAACTGTGAATGAGACCCCAGAGGCCCCGACAACACGACTTAAGGGATTGTAACTGGAAGGTTAAATCACTTCCTACGCATTCTGCGCATACACACGCATACACACGCAAACACACGCATGCACATAATTCTACCACAAGGCAACATTAAGGGAGCAACGAAGTGACCTGATAAAGTGATGTCCAGGAGGTCCATCAAGCAGCCCACAAACCATGGGCTCAACTCCCCTGAACGCTGCCTGTCTTTACGAGATCAGCTGAAGCATATTTTACAACACTGACATTTACAGCAGACCCAGCTGTTAGCCCTTCGCCGGACGTATAGCCGAGAGCGCCGGACTGTGTGTTCACTGACCCCGACTCCCATCTGATTAGAGGAATTGCTGGAGGTCCAAAGCTGCTCAGCACTTTGAGGTCGCGGGGTGGAGACGGTGGTGAGATGCGGAGCGAGGTGAGGGCTTGAGCGAGTGTGAGCCAAACAGCTGTAGAACTCTGAACACCAGCGTCCTTATGCACGCCCATGGAACTGTCACAC
>NC_085013.1:9690406-9697906 GCF_963854185.1 Sardina pilchardus
TGGGACCGCCCCCAGTGGAACTCTGGTGGAACTGCAACCAAAATTTGGGACAATACGACTTAAAGCCTAGCCTGGCAAGCCAAACTATACAGAAATGTATAGTCTGGGGTCGGACCATTCACAGAGCTGAAGCCTGTGGGTGGGATGAACAGTTGTCTTTCAAACTGCCTCTGCACGTAACGCCAGCATTTGTGACCAATCGTAGCCGGTCGGCAAAACGGCAAATACATCCTTCTTTAAAACGAATGACTTGAGTGCTTCTTTCTGCTCAACCTTCAAAGAAAAGCCCAAGTCTAACTCTTTCAAAGCCGATTCAAACGAGCGCGCTTCGTTAGCCTCATCCATCTTTTGTTTTTCTCTATGGTTGTGCAACACGGTCTCACACCCAACTCGTCCAACGAGGACGCATGGTCCAGCCCCCTGGCGTCAATATCGGAAGCCGAAGGTGAGCTAAGGCGGGCTCAAGGACTCCGTACATAGATAGAGCGTTCTGATTGGCTAGGCTGGCCTGGAGCCTAGCGCAGGCTTGGCCTCAACGGTGCGACACTAGACCATCCCGCTAGGCAAAAATATTTTTGCCCACTAGGGTGCGTCTAGATTTCTAGGCTATGAGGCTATAGCAGGCAGAGTCAAACAAATGGCAACTGACATACATGTACATATTATGTCGTTTGTGTCATTAGTGATTACTACACAATGGGAATGGCCAGGCTCTCCGTTGGGCTCTCATGCTACTTTATTGCCCTACTCTCTGGGACAGGTAAACTTTGGTTGTTTAGTCAGCCAAAGTCAGGACGATAGTGACTGTGTTAAGGTGAGCTGTTTTTCTCTCTAAATTCTCAAGCATTCAGTTACGTGGTGGTGACTTTGCCATTCGCAGAAGCTGCTTCTGTGCCTCCACTCACAGTTATTGGAGCATAACACGTTAAGGTTTGTAAACAAACAGCTAACTAACTACGCTACTCATAGAGTTTAGCGAACACGTTACAACAACCTAGCTCTCAACGAGTTCAGTGTTGTTTGGGTTCACATGACCGGCTTGTCAGTGATACTCCTCGCATCTTCCCCATCAAATCGACTTACAATTGCCACCTGCTCGCCAGGCAACCTGGACAAAATATCAGCATTCTGGTTAACCTTCCTGGGCAAGTATCTTAAGGTGTAATTTAATTGGCCAAACAGGACACCAATCTCTAGAGCCGTGCAACTCAACTGCCACTGACTGCAAGTGGACCAGAGGATTATTGTCAGTATATGCATAATGGCCCATTTTAGGGCCAAAAGCTCCAATTTAAAGGCGCCATCATCTTGATATTTTTTCTCTGTAGAGTGTAGGCTACGGCTAGCTCCTTCTCACACCTGCAACAGGACCGCCCCTAGCCCATCTAACCTAGTATCACTGTACAAACCAAAATCTGCATATGCTAGAATTGGGGCATTCACAGGGAACTCTTCAATCAGCAGAAAGCCTGACATGTGTACCCCCTGCAAGAGACGGTTTAGTGGTGCTATCGAGGGCTGAGAACCAAAAGGGCGTAAGTGACATTTCACCAACTTTACAGGAGAGCCAAAATAAATCTAACTGCTTCTATATGTTCACAGTTGAAGACCTTTGGTTTTTGTTGAATAACGTTATATTTATAAATGTTTTACTTCTATAATTTTGTCAGTTAGAAAGAGCTCATCAAGAGCTTTCAGGTGATATGTATAACTCAATTTTGACCAAAATGTCACTTACGCCCCTTTGGTTCTCAGCCCTCGCTATGATCTTTGCACAATCTTGGACAAACTGGTGGTAATACCCGATACAGCCAAGGATTCCCACTGCTCCATCACCAGTCTTCACTAGGTCTGTCGATACCCGTCCTGACTGATCACATGGCCAAGGCAGACATTGCAGCATTAGCCCCTGGAAGGTAGCAGGGGCATTACATAACCCAAAGGGGATATAGTCCCATAGGGGTCTTTTCCTTGTCTTTTGGGTCAAGTTCAACCTGCCAGTTGCCACTGGCCAAGTGGCCAGGTCCAGTGTGGAATACCATGCAACCCTCTGCAAACACATCAGGGACTTCAATGCGCTGCAGGGGGTATGCATCTCGTGAGTTACCGCATTGAGCAATGCAGAACCGGTAATCTGGTAGTGCCAGGAGCCATCTTTTTTCTTCACCAGCACAATGGGGGCAGTCCATGGACTGGAGCTCTCTGGAATTATCCCACTCTCCAACATGTTCTTAAGTAGGTTGCAGAGTTCAGCCAAACACACACACACACACACACACACACACACACACACACACACACACACATGTGTATGAACTCAAAGTGTGCAAGTCCACTGGAAGTGTGTAGTTTTTAGTTTTAGCATTTTAACACAAAGAAAAGTCTGAATGGTTTTTCATAAAACCATAAAATACAGTTACACGAGTAGTCACAAGTATGGTGAGACAAAATAAACATAGACACTTAGGGCCAGATGTACTAACGTTTTGCGCCTATTTCAGGCGTAGCGTGCGCGTAAAAACATGGGGAGGATATGTATTAACAGGCCGCAATGAGAGAAACGCGCAGACTGCCTGCCGTAGGAGCTGAGAATGGCTATTTGCGTTTTTCCGTGTCATGCATATTAATTCCTGGGCGGATCAGCTGAAAATGGGTGTAACGCGCAAGTACAGGGGAGGAGAGGTGCTATTAGCGATTGATTAAGTATTCCGCCATATGTATGAAAACAGCGCACGTCTATTTTGCGTCGAAAAACTTCCGCTTGCTAAAAGCAGGTGTAATCCAAATTGCGGTTGACTGCTTCTCTTAGAAAAACGTTTACAGACAGCTGAATCAGTATTCAGAGCATCAGTTTTCTTCATTGTACTATGTCAAAAACAACCTTAACTTTCGTTTGCCTCTGTAATATCGTATTGTCTCTTTCACGACATAGCCCTTCTCAATCTGTTAGACTCTATTTTAAGTCATAGCCCTGGTCTACGTGTAGTAAATAGTTCAAGTATTTTTTTTAGTGGATTAGTAGAACTACTAGGCCTACTCTGTCTGTCGCTGCTCGTTGACATTTCTTTGTATCATGTATGATCGCTAAACTTTGATTCTTTTTCATGTTGCAATATTCAACTGCGCCTGTCGTTCAGCTCCGCACAGCGCAATTGGCGTTGTACAGGGGGCGGGAACGGGCGGTGTTGGACGCAGTTAACGTAATGAAGTGACAGCTTAGTAAATTCCACGCAATATAGTAAAGCACAGCGTTCGCATTCTGCGCATACGAAAACTCGGTATTAGCGCTGTCTTAGTACATCTGGCCCTTAGACTCTGCGCAGTAATATCCTCACTCCAAAGTGAAACTGAAAGTGCAAGAGTGAGGATATTACTGCGCCACACAATATAGTTATCCCTCTCACCTGCTTACAAATGCACCACATTTTATTTTGTCTCACCATACTTGGTCGTGTGACTACTCGTGTAACTGTATTTTTATAGGGAAAACATGGAGGTGTTTGGTCGCTTCTAACTTCATCTCTGCTTGGATCCTAATGAATGCATTGGGCTAGCTAAGTGCTATCAAAGTTGCGCCGCGCGCGAGAGCCAGTGAGTGCACGCATTGAAACGTGAGAGGTATGTATCAACTCGTCTTAGCTAAGGGAATAACATAGGTTAATATGAAAAAACGGTGAAGTGTTCCTTTAATTTCTTTACTGCCTCTGCTTTGTTTTACACCCAATTATGTTGCCAGTCAATCTAATTAGTTGTGAAATTCTTCAGCATTACAGAACTTTTTAGCCATAAAGTCCCCATCCCAACTTTTTTTAAACGTGTTGTTATTATCAATTTTAAAATAATCTTCTATTTTTCATAAAATAGTAGAATACCTCAGTGCGATCCTTTAACATGTTGTCCATGTTCTGTTATCAATTGGCAAAAAGAGTTGATGTACCACGTAAGTGCATAATCTTTTCATGATATAGTGAAATAGGAACTTAAAATGCTACTGTTTTAGTTGATGATCAGACCATAATATGCCTGTTCACTACATTATGTAAGGAATGTGAGGTTAATCTGTAAATATGTACATTTCTTTAGGGAAGCAAATACATTTATTCCCAAAGAAAACATTTGTACGCTACTCATCATGTATAGCCTGGCTCATTCATGAGTTGGCAATAGGAACAGTCCTCCAGCAGAGGGCGACACATCCAAACAAAACGCAAGTACAGGGGAGAGTGTCACGAGGTGATGTTGACTTTCATAAAAACCATGAAAAAGTATTAATGTCATTTTCACAGGACTGTTCCAGAATGATGGAATTTTACTGACACTACTGAAAGTTTTGTCATTACTAACCATGAGATCAACACAACATATTTAACAAAATTTGGTTTAAACTCACTCTTAAAATATGCATGGATTACTCAGACAACATTTCATTTCTTTTCTTTTCAGCAGTCAGGTCACTTGCCTTTAAGGAAAAACACAAGGAGGCAAGCTGGTCAAATGCAGGTATTTTTTATTTTATTGAGTATTTGTTGGTTTGAGGACATTAGCACCAAAAGGCACTGATCAGACTTCATTATTTGAAACAAAAGCTTTGTCACAAAAGGGTCAGACAAAATGAAAAATCAGAGAAGGGCTACAGGAGAGCGAGAGAGAGAGTACATTAAAGAAATAATTTCACTTTTTCTTCCAGAAGGGACTTCCTTTCACAGAAAGGACGGTGAACGCTTGGTGCAGAGACACACGCTACCTCTCTGTCACACTCACATCCACACACTCATTCTTACTTAATCCATATACAACAATGTGTACAGGTGAACACACAAATCACAGACAACATGTTTTTTTTCTGTACACACAGATCCTGACTGTTAAGTCTATGGCTTTACACCTAGCATTGATGAAAGAACAAGTAATATTTATTTTATTGTCTCCTTTGTTATTTCTGGATAGTCAGCGACAGCAAAAAAAAAAGCTCAGCCGGACCTGAAGCAGATGTGAGCCAGGCCCGCACCCGTCGTCTGCTTTCAGAGGTTTGTTACAAGTACAATATAGCTACTACTACCACAATAATAGTAAGCAACAAATCCAACAAACACTTTTTCCCTTGGTTGAACTGCCCATAATAGACCAAAGAAAAAAAAAACAACAAAGATGGCCACACAACCTTCTCTGGTTAGAAATGTAACGATTCCCATGTGAATGTTAAACACTCTTCACGCTTTGACTAGTGGTGGTTAAGAGTTCATGCAGGCCAGTCCTCACCAGCATCGTATTGCTGCATTAGTGCGCATGGAGATGGGTGGATGATCAAATGCTGCCAAGCGACAGCATCACATCCCAACCAACTCAACTAGTTTGGGGGGGGGGGGGGTGGGGGGGCTCTCCCTCTCTCTCTTTTTTCCCTTCTCTCCATCTCCTCACGACCAGAACTTAGAGGTAACCTTTATCTTTTTGGGGGGAAATGTGGGGTGTGTGTGTGTGTGGGACAGAGTGAATAAGAAGGCTCTCAGTTACTCTTAAAACATTCCACTCCTCTAGCCTCTTTGGAGAAGTTTCTACAGAGAAAGGAAGAACCCGTAAGATTCTGCATATGCCTACAGTCAGGGCCACTAAGCACTGACTGGGTTCCTTGTACCTTTACGGATTGCTCTGTTCAGGAACCTTCGCTTCTACGTAGGTAAACAGGTATTATGTTGTTATGGACCAACTGATCTGTCAATCTTTATAATGAACAGTTTTTTACAAACGGTGCATTTACTTGTCAGTACCAAAAATCACATCAATAATAGAAATAAACAGGACAACTGAAACCTGAAAATCGAGACCACAAATCATACTGCAACATTAATGAAAATGTTGATTTGGAGTATTTGATCAACATTTTGCTTTGAAATGACGTGTAGATAAAAAAATCCGACTTTTTGAACAGTTCAGTGTTTCTGAAAACCAACCACTGTGTGTCAACAAAACTGATATGTTATTTAACACGTTTAACACGGTTATCCAGGGGTCCCCAGACCTAAGTACCAAACATTCTGAGGAAACAAAGAGAGCTGTACTGAGAGCTGTGTGTGTGACGTGTGTGTGTGTTGTGTGTGTGTGTGTGTGTGTGTGTGTGTGTGTGTGTGTGTGTGTGTGTTCCTTTTCCAGAAACCGCAGTGTGTCATTTGAACTTCTAAAGGATGTAGATCTGATGATGCTACACAACAGAAATGTTGTTATAGATGGTGAGTGAAAACTTCCACAATTATATTGTGTAATACTGGGTGCATGTAAGCAATCGAGCACACACACACACGCACACACACACACACGTACACACACACTCACGCACACACACACGCGCACACACACACGCGCACACACACACACAAAGCAACAGACAAACTTCAATGTGATGGCCGCAATTAAAAACAGGTGTTATTTGAAGAGAGAGAGAAAAAAAAGTGAGAGAGAGAGAGAGAGGTTATGGATTTGAAAACTCTCAGTCTCCAGGCTTTGTCAACATTTCTCCATTTTGTGGAATTCACTTGGCTCGTCAACAGCCAAACGAGTATCAACACATCCCGCCTCTGGGACAGACACACACACACACACACACACACACACACACACACACACACACACACACACACACACACACACACCCATCCAGTCAGGCAGCAATGGGACCTAACATGTGCGTCACACACTCCTACTCAGACCCAATCACCTTTCAACCAGGAGAGGCTGGGAATGACATCACTCTCTGGAATCCATGGATCTACTCTCAGTGGAGTTCTCTACGACTGTGTGTGTGTTTGTGTGTGTGTGTGTGTGTGTGTGTGTGTGTGTGTTTGTATGTGTGTGTGTGTGTGTGTGTGTGTGTGTGTGTGTGTGTGTGTGTGTGTGTGTGTGTGTGTGCGTGTGTGTGTGCGTGTGAATGAAATGGCTTACAAGCAGTGTGTGTGTGTGTGTGTGAGCGAGAGAAAAGAGAGAGAGAGAGAGAGAGAGAGAGAGAGAGAGAGAGAGAGAGAGAGAGAGAGAGGAGAGAGAGGATAAGTGTGTGAGATTGTCAAGGCTTATTAAATGGTCACAGGACCTGCATAGCATTTTCAAAGGCACTAGAGGCTTGGTTATGGCAGTCTGCTGTCGGGGAGGGGCCTGGTGAGGGTGGGGGTTAGTGGGGGTGGCGTTGGGTGGGGTGGGGTGGGGTTGTTGGCACCACACACATCCTGGAACAGTCAGAAGTGGACATGGCTTCTACCATCCACCCACTGCCCCTTTCTTCTTAGCAATCATTTCATAGGGTCCAATCACAAGTCTTTTTCCGAATCCCAGTTGACCAACAAAAATGTCCGTTCCTCAGCGCTGCACGAGGAGTTACCCGAAATCCATCCAATCGCATTGGCGGTACCGTTACTGTGGTTACGTGTGATTTCATTGGTGAGCCATTTTGTGTCCCTTCTGCCAGCTCAAATCCCGAGGATCTCAATAAAGACAGTCTTTGGTTCATAGCTCATA
>NC_085013.1:9712906-9717906 GCF_963854185.1 Sardina pilchardus
GGAGAGCAGGCTTACAGCGGCCATGGAAAAAAAGTGCTGCAGTCAGGAGAATTCCACTCAAACATCTGCTTCTCATTCCAACAATGAGGGCCTTTGATTCGGGACATACACACACGCACACACATGCACACACACACACACACACACACACACACGCACATCCGTGCATGCACATACATAGACACACACACACACACTGCCTCTATATCTCACTCAACTAGAACTATGTCAGCTCAAATTCATACGGAGAATCTTCCTGACAATTTTCCAGTTTCTAAAGTCAGAACTATCGTACGTGTGATGTACAACCATGTTTGTGTCTATCCTTGTGTGTGTGTGTGTGTGTGTGTGTGTGTGTGTGTGTGTCCTTTTCATTACTTTTATATTCTGTCTATAATATATGTAATGGCACAGAAGCTCACATGCATAAACACACACACACACACACACACACACACACACACACACGCACACACACACACAAACAAACAAGCATAAAACAGCAACCACAGAGTTGTTTAAAAGTCATGCGCCGGTTTCAAACAGATTTACGCACACAGCTGCCCTTTGATCTGTAATGAGGACAACCACAAAGTAATAGATACCAACGGTTCAGTGAGTGTGTGGGACTACACTAGGGCCTGCCTACAGCAACGCAGCCCTGCGCTTACTACTCCCATATGACCGAAAAAATGTCAACAAGTGACCGGTGCCTGGACCACCTGCATCACAGAGACTGAAGACCGAGACATCGGACCTCAAAGTACACACTACGACCTGCCTACAGCAAAGCGGCCCTGCGCTTAATACTACTCCCCTGTGACGAAAAAAAATGTCAACAAGTGACCAGTGCCTGGACCACCTGCATCTCAGCGACCGAAGACCGAAAAATCGGCCCTCGAAGCGAAACTGACCTCATGTGTGCTCTGTGCTCTGGGCCCTCTGTCCACCACCAAAGCATAATTGAAGTGTTGTTGAGTCGAGCTTTCAACCGACTCTCCAAAAGAGACACAACAGACCCGAGTCGAGATGACCACAGAGTTCACCGCGTCCGTGTCTCGCTAGGGTGACCGCGGCGTGTCTGAGCGTGTCCGTCCGTTCAGGATCACCCTCCGCGTAGCAGAGATCACAGGTGACTCTTGCACAACGCTGAGAAACTTGAGTCAAACACCAACAATAACATCCACCTCTGGCAAGAGGTTTTGGCTCACCGAGAACGTATTATTCCTTTTTACAGTACATCTGCAATAACATTAACTGAAGTAGACAGATATCCAAACTTTTCCCGTATCCAAGAGCACGGCACATGTGTTTGCTATTGGGGTTGTTTAATAAAGGTCCGCCTGGTTGAGAGGTGATTGTAAGATGATCTGTTTATTCATGTATGACAACACTGTATGAAGCATGCAACCATTCCCTCCAAATCACGCAATCCCGTACTGTTTCAAACATATATGAAACATATTTGAGTGTGTGTGTGTGTGTGTGTGTGTGTGTGTGTGTGCGTGTGTGTGTGTGTGTGTGTGTAGTTGCTGCTAGATTTTGACAAGAGCTTGTGATATTGCTTTAAAGTAGGCTACTTAGCATGGGCTCACGCAAGCTGTCAAACAAGATGTTAGAAATGGCGCATGACATGTAACAACAACAACAAAAAACACAGTAGATTTAAGTGGCATCGAAATGAGGCACCAAAATCCACGCTGCTATTTGATGTTGTTTGACTGTTTGCATCAGTGCTGGTCTATATTAGAACCGGGTTTCGGTGCCCAACCCTAAATACCAGCTGGGAATTCAGAGCTAAACTGCCACGTTGACCTGCTGACCTCAGCTCTCAGAGGTCAAGGGTGAGGGGTCACTGGATGGACCTAATGCCCTATACAGAAAGCCTGTGATGATAAAGAGGCTCCTGGCCCTTACACACAGAGACGCTCTCTCTCTCTCTCTCTCTCATACACAGCTTTGGTATTTGGATTAACTTTGCCAATATTTCACACATTCACAGAATGTAAACACTTCCTTGGGTTAATTCAACTGCCTCCTTCATTCAGCAACCCACCCCACCCCACCGCACCCCTGCCGCCGTCTACATACCCCATCAGCAAGAAACTCCGCCATCGTTTAAACGGCACAAGCATTTTGCATGGCTATCAAATCTCCCTGATGCTGCACGCAGCATGGGAGGTGGCGCGCTAACGCTATCGCTGGCTAGCTCTCACCAACCGCGCGTGGCCGTGCCAAACCCCCGGCTGCTTGAGCTAACTGTTATTCAACGCTTATTTGGAAAAAAGCAAACGCGGTAATGAGATCAGTGCCGCTGAGGAGCCAGCTCATTTCAGATTGCGGACTGGAGGTGGGACTCCGAGCTGGCCCAGCACCGTTGTCTCTCACATACCTCGGTGTTAAAGACACTGGTTGCGGTGGGGGATTCCTAACATTTCGAAATGCTCATTTAGGGAAATGGCAGACTGGACTGTGAGTCAGTGCTACTGATTTGACTCTCAGTGCTAAGATGACTGGACCCTGGAGACTTGCTTATAATGGTGTTCAAAACACAAGGAAGCAACTACATTAGGCTACTGATAATCAAAATGTCATTCATAAACAGAGAGAGAGAGAGAGAGAGAGAGAGAAAGAGAGAAAGTGTGTCATCCCTCTTAACCATCTGCTACTGCTGTTGAAAGGTGTGTGGATTCCTATCAATATGCGCACACACAAACACACGCACACACACCTTAACACACAGACTGACAAATGACACATTTTGAAGTGATAAACATCTGCATTCTCCAACTGTGAAATCAAGTGGCCTCTTTACCATAACACACAAAGGGACCTGTGGCTACACGACCGCTCTACTGTTACCAGAGCACAGAAATCAAATCCTCTAAATCCCTGAACAACCACTTACATGCACCTTAATGTCAGCTGCAACTCGTAACAGGACACTGGCCTTTGCAGCTACCCAACACCACTTTCTCGGGAGTCTTGGTGTGTGTTCTCAAAAGAGACAGTTTTGAGTTCCATGAGAAAGTGGAAAGGGAAAGGCGTGAAGGACCCACAGACCCATTCGAGGAAATCACTGTTTACACTGAGTTTACACTGTTAAAAAACTCACTGTTTTCTCTCTTTTTGCTCACAATTTTCTCTACTGGTCTGTCGTGACTAATATCTGAGAATTTCTCATCGCTACCTTGTTCTAGCCATTGCCTGGCATGTATGCAGGTAGTAACGTAAAGCAATTAGTTACATCGTGAGACCGCGAGACTCTCTGACTCTGAGGCCGGCGGCTCACCAAACCAAAGTTCCAAGGCTCTCAGAAGCTAGGGGGAAGCAAGACGCCACCGTTCAACCCGGAAAAAGTCATATAACCATTCCAATGACTCCAAAGTTAAGGAAAATTAGTTTCCTTTTAATGCAAACATGCCAGCACAGAGCCTTAAAAGACATGGCACTTATTCCAAATAGGGCAAAACGTACAGATACTCAGTGAGGAACACAAATGTATTGAGGCTTATTGATGTGTTATTCACAGACAACCACATAAATATACAGACGTGCGCGTGCGCACACACACACACACACACAAACTCATAGACTCGCACACAATGTCTCCATACAAAAGATGCTTGGATCACCGGCAGGATAACGGCATCCATTGAAAATGTCAACCTTGTTAGCAGAGAAGGTCAGAAACTGGTGTCGGGCCTTCCGCCAAGAGTGAGCTTTTCACCGATCGTAAACAGATCGGGTTTAACAAGTCAGACACACGCTGCCAATCCGACCATCTTAATTATCTCATCATCACCCAGACGCTCACTCATGATGACACAACATCAACAGCTCTGATTTGGACCTCCCAACACCGGCTTACATGCTCGCTGTGTGTGTGTGTGTGTGTGTGTGTGTGTGTGTGTGTGTGTGTGTGTGTGTGTGTGTGTGTGTGTGTGTACACACTTGGGTCTGTGCTTTATAATCTTTCTCTCTCTCTGAGTGACCATCACACACACACACACACACACACACACACACACACAACTACACTGACATAAAGCTATGCTACATTGTCCATAACGGCACATCATTCAACACATCATTAAACCTGCAAAGACTGTATTACACCCTGTAGGAACAACAGCCCAAATGCCCGTATCTGGCCTAGCACACATTAGCATCTGGGGAAACTACTAGTGTTCATAGCGTTCACCCACAGCGTCCCCTAGAAGAGCTGCTGCACTCTCAGCATTGTCACATGCCCTGGCACTGACGGACCCCTCCTACTGCTGTGCTGACCTAGAGCAGGTGAGAAACGACAGCGTTTACACAGGGAATTCCCTCTCTCTTTCTCAACAAACAGATGGGTTCGTGACTCATAGCCAGTGTGTGTGTGTGTGTGTGTGTGTGTGTGTGTGTGTGTGAGTGTGTTTCAGCGAGGGTGTGTGTATACAAGTCTCGTCAAGCCCGTGCCGCTCAGCTGTGGAGGTTTTTTAGAGGAAGCAGGGAACGAGTTGTGTGATCCATGCCTTGGCAAGGCCCCTACACACAGAGAATCAGCGGCAAATCTCTTTGGTCCACCGTTTGTTTAAACTCGTATTATGTCTCTTTACGTATTTACATAAAATGTCAGTGTATCTAAAAGACGGTAAATCACGGAGGGATATCCTGTCACTGGCTCAACAGTTTGCATTCTCAGAGGAGCAGCAGCCTCTATCTACCAGATTGGCCATCTCTGAATAATATACCGTTCCTTCCTCATTCACAGGCCAGGATTCAAAATAGAGCAGAGCTTTGTGGATTTACAGTCTATACAGGACCTAGCCAGTATCAGTATCTACAGACAGTTGTGAATATGCCAAATCTCTACTGAAACTCAGGTTAGAGCCTATATATACACACACACTAGCACAGCTTTATTCATGTTGCTGTCAGCAAGTTTATTCTGCTTTTGCTTGGATACCTGTACAAACAAATAAACAAACAAACAAACAAACAAAAACAATGAC
>NC_085013.1:9720406-9735406 GCF_963854185.1 Sardina pilchardus
ACAGGGGGCTCCCCATCTCACAGCCACTCAGCCAGACGAGCCCCCCCACCATCCCACCCCCCCAACTCTGCCTGGGTCATCATCTCAGGTCACACAAGGGTCAGATCAACAACTCTCTGGAGAGCCACTGACATACATCAAAACACAAAACAACAACAACAACAACAACAACAACAACAACAACAACAACAACATCAACATACACAGGCTTCACCAGCAAGTGGGTCTGGCTCCTGCTACCAAACTGGAAACATATGGAGGGTGAGGGGAGTCATCTTAGCTTAGCCAAAAACAATAGCCACTGGGCAGGAAAGGGTTGTTACCTGATTGCATACCACTCATCATCACCTGGCTCTAGTGAATGTAGTGTAATGTAGCATAGTGTAATAAAGGTTTTACCAATGTTTGGCCAATCCACTCTGTGTTAGAGAACAAGAAAAACCAAGCAAAGACTTAAACATACAAACTCAGGTACTCAAATTCAGAGAGGTTAAAATCTAAAACTGCCAGAAGTTGTCAGCACATATACTGTATTGCAGGACACAGATGTATGTGTTCTCATGTTAACTGAACAAGAGTTTAGGCCTTAGAGGTGATACCATCCTAAATCTTTAATAAATAGCATCTATTATCTATTTATTAATAGCTTTATCTATCTATCAATTAATATATACGCTTAATTGAACTGAATTGAATCTCTACCCTAAACAGCACACCACTAGAAGGGAGTCATACAACCCAAACCTGGGGCCCGAGGAACCTAAGTTCAGAATCAGCCCGTGCCTTCAATTTAACCTGAGAGTTGATGGCCCGCAGTGAAGGGTCACGGTTTAAACAGATTAACTTCAAAGATCTAATTACACACTTCCACAACCAAACACACACACACACACACACACAGCCATGCTGAAACAGGTTATTCCTCAAGAGCCATGTGGCCCCGGCATGTGTGCATGCTTATCTCCGCAGATAACACACTCCTCATGTAGCCTAATGCAAAGCACAAGCCACACACACTCCCCACTACAACAGTCTCCACAACCGCCTGTTTCTCACTCCATGTCTGGGTTGCCCCCCCCTCCCCTCCAACCCAAGCCATTTCCATATATCTCTTTGATGGCCTCCACTTCCAGCTCTCTCCTCTTTTCTTTTGTCTTCATCCCTTTTTTCTTGCCCTCTCTCTCACTGATAGGAATCACAGGTGCCTGAGGCGGAGTATTTCAGAGAGGGAGAGAAGCAGGCACAGCACTACATGGGAGACGAAAAGAAAGAAAGAACACACAGAGCAGAAAAGAGGAGAGAAAAGGAGTAATGCGGGAAGGGAGGGGGAGAGAGAGAGAGAGAGAAAGAGAGAGAGGGAGCACTCAGAAGGTCCCATGCCTGTGGGCCAGCCATAAAGAGGAGTACGCACACACATGCAAACACACACACACACACACACACACACACACACACACACACACACACACACACACACACACACACACACATACACAGTGTGAACTACCTGATCCACAGACCTCCATGTGTGTGTGTGTGTGTGTGTGTGTGTGCAGTGTGTGTGTGCAGTGTGTGTTCAAAAGATACATGCTGCAGATGCAAGCTTAAGCCGCAAGGCACTCCAAGGTTGGGAGGTCAAGCATGAGAATGCTTCTCTTTGTGTACAATTCGCTGTCTTCTTTCAATGTCTTGGTATATCTTAAATGTTTTTAGTGTGAGTGTCTATGTAGTGTGTGTATACTGACTGCAATAGCAAGAGTTCAAATGTTCTTTTTAGCTCGGTATGTAATCAGAGTAATTACAGAGTGTCTTTAGAACTGAAAGGGCGCACACACACACACACACACACACACACACACACACACACACACACACACTGCTACAAGGAGACAAACAAAACTGGTGATCATTACGGTGCAGTGTCTGCAGACAGAAACTTCTTCACTGAGCCTTTTCTGCATCACTCAAAGAATGGTAAAAGAAGCTCACTCTGGTCTTATATTGATTTGAACGCTTTCTTTTTAATCCACATTACTTTAATTAAAGAGGGACTGGTACACTATGCAAGCAGTTACATACACCAAAACAGATTCATAAGTACCCAATCACACAGTGTCAACACAGTGTGAGTTTGAGTTTTTAGGTGTGTGTGTGTGTGTGTGTGTGTGTACAAGCATCTTTTAGCTAATTTGCTGGGGGACACTTCTTTTGTTCATTCCTTTCCCTTCAGTCCACTTCTAGACATTACCTATTATTGCTCTGTCTGTCTCAATTACTTAAGATCCAGATTCCAGACAGTGACCACTTATGATGGACGGTGACTAATGAAGCAGACACCCTCACACTTTTACAGTCCTCGGGCACTTCCTGACCCATCCACTCACACAGAAATACCTGACACACTGTTCCAGGAACAGTTACACCTTCAGGAGGGTACCATAGCGCCTAAAGACTGAGACACAAACTCACCCAGGGAAGATCACACAGACCTCTGTCTCGATTGAGAAGCATTAAAAAACCGCAGAAACGTGCAGAGCAGCCAACACACCCGTCCAAACCGCAGCCCCCTCCCACCTTAAGATCAGGCGCGGCAAACCCTGGCTTCATTTGGCGGAAATTATTCCAGCATGACACACTTTCATCCGGTAAGATCAAAATGTGAATCAGCAGTCATCACATCTCGTTATTACGCAATCACATGTACAACTATATCTCTCCATCTTAACTCATCTCCCTTGTTAATGTGGACTTTGAAGAGTTACAAAACCACTTAATGCAATAGCTTACATTAGCATCACGAAGTACACGTCTCCGTCTCCAACATTTGCTTGGCGATAACGCAGCGCTAATATTAAACACAAACCGCGCGGAGGAAATTGCAAGCATTCCTGAATCCTGAAGACACTTCGGTCTGAGCGTTGACCCAACCATCGCCTCCGGCTATAAGCTATTTAGGCAAAGTCATAAACTTTGACAAGAGTAATACGTTGTCCAACGACCTGGGTTGTATTCTGTTTGAGTAATGTTATGGTAAACATGAATGTGAGAATATCTTAGTACATATTTTGAACACTCCAATAGGCTACAGCCCCATTACCACGAACTTGCATACGCAAACCACTATCCTTCAAACTATTTCCTCGTCTTAACTGTTTGCATGCAGTGATTTAAGCGGACATTGTCTAGCCTTTCCTATTGTAACAGCCGCATACACTGGTCATTAACTCGAAATGACATTCGTTACGAACCAATTTTCTCAAAGCCAATTCATCTATTTTGTTCATTTCCCTTTATAAGCCATTGTAACCTGACTCAGTATGACCATAGGCGTCTACATGTCGCGGTATGCGCGTTAATCCGTCTGCAACCTTTACGGTTATTGCAGTTATTTGGGAACAAGCAGTTGCTTTTCCTGCTAATAATAATACGCCAGATTCCATTCCAGTGCACAGAAATACTGGGGGGCTAATTTAAAAGACAGCGTGACTCCTCCAAGGACCCAAAAACAGAGCCGTGATGCAGCGGAAGAGACATTCGTAGCGCGCAACTTCATCCAACTTCAGCACATCAAGCACTGGCCTACAGCACATAGACTGAAGCCCCTTTTCTGATGTCGCCCCACTACAGCTGGATTCGGTAGGCTATCATAGCAGAGACCCACAACAATGACCCAAGAATTTAGGTAATTCCAAAGGAAATGTAACGTTCAGATTGATAGATAAAGCCAAACACTCGCTATATTCATATGGCTGGAGTTTAGAACAACAACCTAGCTCTACGAGAGCCTATTTGTTTCTCGGCCAGTTGTTAAAATGCCTTTGCTGATGAGGCGACAACTTCGTCTCGGAGAATAATACTCCGGGACGACGTGTCGCATGGAATTTTTCAAAATCACGAGCATTAGGCCTACCTATAAAACCAACTCACAACACGACCGAAATTCAAACATTCCTGTCACTGATAGTAAAATTCCAACCACATCAATCCCATTTCCAACAGCCGGTACGTAAAGAATCAAAACAATCCCCCGCTGTGGTGGCGGTGGGACCACTCAACTATGTGCGACTTCTGATATCCCGCATCGCATGACTGTTAACCTTTCAATAACGACAGAAAGTTAACCTGACATAAAACACTACAACACGTGTGTAAAGGGAAGGGATTGTCATTAGTGTCGGTTACAAATATGTTCCTCTGATTTCAGACGATCAAATCCAGTGGTGGGGGTGGTAATCGTTGCCCTAAAAAGTTGGCCAATTGTCTGATCCCGCACAGAGCCTATCTACTACACGGGTCTGTTGGTGGCCAGTGCGGATAACAAAGACGTTTCGAAAACGGCATGGATTCAAAAAACTCACCTTTAATTAGGCACCACAACCTTCCAACTCCCAAAGCGATTTGTAATCCACGTAAACCTTTAAAAGTTATGCGTAAATCCCTTTCTTTATGTTTTCAAGCGCTCCGTTATAGGCTCGGTCTAGAATACATCGTCTCTGTAAGCGAACGCCTATCCCGGAGAACTGTAACAAGTAGGGATACATGTGGAACTAGGAGAGTGTATGGTTCAGTCCACGAAAGGGGTCGTTACAAATGTGTGAAAATCTAGCATACATTTCCATTCAGGAACTTTGAAAATAACTAAAAGAAAAACAACTGTCTCTATTTTCGGACGTGGTCTACAAAACAGCACAAGCGAAACTGTGAGAATACTTTAAAGGAAGCACACTATTCCTCCCCGTGTAGTCGATTTTGGTAGCGTCCACGACTGCCTGTCATGCCATTCTTCCCGACTGTAGCAGCAGCGCTGCAGCAATTTTGGATGCCTGGGAAATGGGAGAGAGGTAGGCTAGAGGGGGTGGGGTAGCGGAGCGAATCACCACATCTAAGAAAGTTGTCCAACCTTTGTATAGAGATTAAAAAGAGAGCTTAGGTGTTTAACTGTCTTTTGTTTGGCATTAGGTTGCTTGCATTGGAAAGAGTTGTGTTTTTGCTCTTATAAAACGTCAGGGTTGCAGACCGCATGATATCCGCATAAATTCCTCTGGACATGGTTAGCTGTAATTATAACTGATGCACACCTCTTCCCATAGAATCTTGGCAATATGAGACATTTGGCTTTCACTCCTATAATAACCTCCAGTGATAAACGGATTTCTTTCAACATTCAGGACAGATTTTTTCATTAAACAGGAAACAGCATTATCAGATGGACAAATGTTATTAATTTCAATGTCATATTATAAGATGTGGTACCATTTTTAGCCAAAACCAGACACAAGCGTGCACGCACACACACACACACCTCACACACAACACACACATGCACACAGGTCCAAGCTTTTCTCAGACATGATCATTTACCTAATCCTCTAGCCTACAGGCCTGATCAGTCACGCTCCCGTGAGTCGAGGGCTTTGAACTTTGTTCCCCGAGTGTCAGATGAAAGCATGTAGACTGTGATGGAGGAGAGAGAGAGAGAGAGAGGGAGAGGAAAGAACAATATAGAAGCGAAAGCCATTAACCTGTGAGGCCATTAGTATCCGTAGCTGAGGATGAAGGAGCGCTTTGAGAGAGGGCAGACTTTTGTTCTAACTCACACTACACACGGAGCTTTGGCCTCATGGTCATTGTAATCAGCAATCCCATGCACTAGTATGCTTGCAAGTGTACCTGCCTCCTCTTCTGTAGGGACTAGGGAGGCATCAGAAACGAGTGCATACTGTTGTAGGAAGCATCTCACAGTGCAGTGCAAGGGTGAAATATTACAGAAGTTTCATATAGGCTATTGCACAATTGCCAGAAAGCAATTTGTGTTTCTCCAGGTCGGAGGAGAGCAATGTTGAAAGGTTGGTTCTCTGTAGACGGATAAGCTACGGCTCTGGAAGTTGCTCCATTCTTCCCATTAGAAGTTTGTTTTCAAAATGACTTTGAAACTGTTATATTGTGGTAAAAACTCACATAGGATGCCTTTACAAATGGTGTTTGGCCTTATCCACAGGAAAGCTTATGCAACTTAAACCATCAGCCCCAAGAGACTGTAGTATCCAGTGACACATTTTAAGGCTTTCCAATATATTTTTATATGCTTTAAAAATGGACTTTCTAGCACTGACATTTTAAACTGCCAATGTAATATTTTGTTTTGATTTTAGAAATAGTCCAGAACTAGTCTGCTTTGCATCAGTGTTTGGCAAACACTCTGTTGCCTTGCACAGTCCAAAATTAGATTGCATTTTTCAAAAGTGAGAGACAGATTATTTACTCTCTATTTACTTTGTGACAACTTACTTTCAACTCCATTAGTATTTTTCTCGCAACATGGCGCTCTAAACAGACACCATCTGTAACAATATATCACTCACATTGCGTAGGGAGACACTCACCACATGCAGTGAGATTGGAACAAATAGTCATCGCCATGGGGACGCGTGACATACAGCTATTGTGTCTCCCCGGAAGTCCTGAGTTTGTGTTTTTTTCCCCCCGCGTGGCTGCCATCTTTTGTCCTAGCAGGAGGTGTGCTGTGTTGCTCTCAACTTACACAAACCACAAGGTGTGTGTGTGTGTGTGTGTGTGAGAGAGAGAGAGAGAGATAGAGTGTGAGAGAAAGAGAGAATAAATGTGTTTGTGTGAAAAGAGAGAGAGAGAGGGTGTTAGACTAATTGTGTATGTGTGTGTGTGTGTGTGTGTGTGTGTGTGTGTGTGTGTGTGTGTGTGTGAATATTTGTTTGTGTGAAAAGAAAGAGAGAGAGGGTTTAAGGCTAATTGTGTGTGTGTGTGTGTGTGTGTGTGTGTGTGTGTGTGTGTGTGTGTGTGTGTGTGTGTGTGTGTGTGTGACTCTAGTTTCACACATCTCAGGAGAAATCTGATAGTCTGCACTCACTCCCCCTCATTTACTCTCTCGTGGAGCAGAAACACTGAATGAACAGATTGGAGAGGAGCGCATGGATGGAGGGAGGGAGAGAGGGAGGGAGGGAGAGAGGGAAGGAGACAGACAGACAGAGAGCCTTAGGGATAGAAGAGGAGGAAAGAGCAGGCTTGAGAGGAGAAGAATGGGTAGGAAATGAAAGGGTGGGAGGAGAGCGAGAAGAACGCATGGAGAGGAAAAAATGGAGTGAGGGAAGAGGTGAAGAGAGGACAAGGCTGGACAGAGGAATGCAGCAGCATCCCACAGAACTCTGCACCACACACAGCACTCAGACCACAGGTTGTTATTTAGTTATAATTTATTTATTTTTGCAATGCTGACCTTCTTCTCTCATCTTCTAGATGTGTGTGTGTGTGTGTGCGTGTGTGCGTGTGTGTTGTTGTTGTTGTTGTTGTTGTGTATTGTTATGTGTTGCTGTTGTTGTTGTTGGTGTGTGTGTGTGTGTGTGTGTGTGTGTGTGTGTGTGTGTGTGTGTGTGTGTGTGTGTGTTTGCCTGTTTCTGAGTCCCCTGTCCCCCGTTTGACCCTCCCAACTGCAGAGGCGAGAAATGAAAGGATGTGTCTAGGCCCTCCGCCACGCTTCAGTAATCTGAGGTGCCATAATCTGGGTTCAAACAATCACCTCCAAGGGCCTTAAGCCTGTTGTTTCCTCCGCAGCAATGGAACGCCACGTGGCTTGTGTGTGTGTGTGTGTGTGTGTGTGTGTGTGTGTGTGTGTGTGTGTGTGTGTGTGTAGAGAGAGAGAGAGAGAGAGAGAGAGAGAGAGAGAGAGAGAGAGAGAGAGAGTGTGTGTGTGTGTGTGTGTGTGTGTCTGTGACCTCCCATATCCCCCTCAGTCCAACTCCTCTGTTCTGACCGTGACCCTAATTAGGCTGGCGAGTCCCTGACACACTGATGAGGGACCGAGGACTGAGGAGGATAAGAGGAGACGGATTAGTGGGAGAGAGGTGTGTGATTGACCTGAAGCATTGTTGCCACCGTGGCCCTTCCTGAAAGTCCTAGCAAAGTATTTCAAAGGAGAGTTCATCTGTTATCTGTAAAACAGATGACAAATACTTATATTGTGACAAAACTAGATTGTTTATTCATGTGAGAGAATCTTTGTTGTAGTATTGTAGTGTGTATGTCTTGGAGTATGGGTTTTGTTAGACACAGACATGCATGAGCACATGCTTATCCAGTTATCCTTCACACAGTATTGAATTAAACTTCAAGTACATGTGTGTGTGTGTGTGTGTGTGTGTGTGTGTGTGTGTGTGTGTGTGTGTGTGTGTGTGTGTGTGTGTGTGTGTGTGTGTGTGAAGAAAGGCTGTAGAGAACAAGTGAAAGGAAACCCTTTTGTTCAGGTGGAATGAGACTAATTGAATGACTCCCCCCCTCTCTTCTCTCAAGGGAAGGCTGAGTGGATCAAGGCTCAAGTCATTACTGAGATCTCACTCTAGACACACACACACACACACACACACACACACACACACACACACACACACACACACACACACATCCCCGTTCCCTATGTATCCCCCCCAACCAAAAACACCCATATGTCTACCTAATAAGCTAAATCAATAACAAGCATATCACATTACAGCTGTCACTCCACATACATGATTTATTAGCTTTCAAACCCAGATGTCTTTTTGGTATGTTTCCATGTGTCTGAGATCACAGGACAGACAGAGACACAAAGAGACAGACAGAGACAGACAGAGACAGACAGACAGACAGACAGACAGAGTGAGAGAGAGAGAGAGAGAGAGTGAGAGAGAGAGAGAGAGAGAGAGAGTGGATTGATGTGGGAGTGGAGGTTAAAATCATGCTGAGCTCTGGTTGATGTTCTGACTGTTCCTCCCACACGTCAGCCAGAAGACACGCTGCATCTCCATGTCTGGTGTCAGCCCCTGCGCCGCGTTGTTTACCATCGACTCGACCGAATCTATCCTCTATTGTCTTTTACGCCGTTTATTATGTAAATTGACAAAACTATGCTTCAGTCTCAGGACCATAATAACAGGGTGACATGCAGACACACAACAGTGTATGTGTGTGTTTGTGTGTGAGTGTGAGTGAGTGAGTGAGTGAGAGTTGAGTATGTGGTTTTGAAACTTGAGCCATGGGCAGATGTCGAATAAATGACAACTCCAGGCTACAGCAGAGCAGACGGTTCTTCACTCCGACTTAAAACTCCCATGGCCTGCTCCGGGGATATACAACGTGTGTGTGTGTTTGTGTTTGTGTTTATGTTGGCGTTTGTGTTAGTGTGAGCATATGTGTGTGTGTGTGTGTGTGTGTGTGTGTGTGTGTGTGTGTGTGTGTGTTCATGTGTATATGTACATGTCTAGCGATTCTAGAAAAGCATTATCAGAAAATATCATCCTCCCCAAATTCTTCAGTATATAGCAATTACTAAGGTCTTTCTGCTGTGTTCGGAGGGGGACCGGAAAATAGATATTTACATTTTATATGTGTTAATTAAATAGTCATCCAAAGAGACGGTGCAGTCCAGGTATGGTGCATTCGGTCAGTGCCAGTGTATGTCAGGCTGTTGGCACCTCGCCCTTTCTTCTGAACCGGAGGAACTCAGGAACGAGGGAGTGGAGAAACAGAAGGAGGAGGAGATTGATGATAAATAAACAGAGCAGGCAGAGGTGAAGAAGGGTCACCACAGTGTGCCACGGCAGGTCACCATCTCTCTCTCTCTCCCTCTATCTCTCTCTCTCTCCCTCTCTCTCTCTCTCTCTCTCTCTCTCTCTCTCTCTCTCTCTCTCTCTTTCTCTCTCTCTCTCTCCTCCTCTCTCCCTTGGCTGATCAGGTGGTATGCGGAAACTTCAATCGATTTGTTTAAAGCTTGAGTCATTAAGGGGGGGTTACTTATTGTCACATTCTGTCTGGAATGAGAAAAAGAGGAATGTTGTGGTGAGGAGAAGAAGTTAATAGTTGAATGATGTTGTGCTCTCTCGATGGGTCTCTTATTTCTCAGCTTGAGATCATCAGGCATCTAAGCCTCATCAGGAGACTACACTGGACACATAACTGAAACATTTTGCTCAAGGAGTGTCAACTGCAACAATGAGCTGCTTCTATAATCAATGGGACTGGCTACACCATGATAGCGACAAGTATTTACACAAAAAATAGACCAGTCTTCTAAAACAAATTTTACTGCAAAACGGAGCGTTTTCAGTTACGTGGCTGGTGTAGCCTCTCTGCCAGACTCCAGACGGTTGTAGCCGGCCGCCTCCACATAAGGGGTTAAAGGCTGGGCACTGGGTGCTGTGTGACCTCCATGTTTATGAGGGCTAGCTCTTCAACCTCTCTCAGTCCAATTTAGACGAACCTCACTGGCTGGGGAAAGAATACGCCCTGGGCCATAGAATGGATCTGCACCAAAGCAAAGTGCATATTTTAAAACTAAATATGCAAATCCAACACTACAGAATGAGTCAACAGTTTTTCTTGCTCTCCATCCACCCCTCTCTCTCTCTCTCTCTCTCTCTCTCTCTCTCTCTCTCTCTCTCTCTCTCTCGTTCCTACTCCTCTCTCATCTCTCTTTCCCCTCATTTTCAGTGTGTTTGAATTCCCTGATTGCCTGGGGGACGTGGATGGGGGGGGTTTGTAAGGACAAGCAGAATTTAGTGCTTTAAATTTAGTTCAGTCTGCAGTGATCTATGACTTGGGTGGGTGTCGGAGCAGACAGGCTCCTAATGATAATGATAATGCTGTGGGATGTTGATGGATGGATCAGCAGCTTCATAATCCTGTCTGGCTAAACGATGGAAAGTGAGTGGGAGAAAACAGGACTTAAAAGAGAGCGAGAGAGAGAAGAGGAAAGAGTTCTGCTAGTACCAGAAAGAGAGAGAGAGAGAGAGAGGGAGGGATGGAGGGATTAAAAGAGGATAATTGAAGAGAAAGAGAGGACAAGGATGGAGAGATAAAGAATGACTGCAGTGGATGAGGCAGAGGGAAAGAGAGGGGGGGGTAGAGAAGGCTCATTGATTTTATTGCCTCTGCCAAGCCGTTTTTCCCCCTGGTATCCTGACACTCTATCACGCTGTACCCCCCCTACCCGACCCCCCCATCCTCCTCCCTCCCCTCTCCTCCACAGAGTGATGCCATAGGAGTGACAGAGCACAAACATCAGACCGAGATCGCATCTCAGCTCCCCGCATCAAAAAATATACACATGAAATGAGCCTACCCGTGGGCTTTCCCCCAGAAAACCCTTTTCTGGTACACACACACACACAACACAAGCCTGCGTACTTCAGAAAAAAAAGAGAGAACTTATTCAAGTGAGACTACGCTCTCGGAACGGGTTCAGAGACGAGCGGCAAAGTTTAGGTTCAGTTTGGATGAGTCATGCCTGTGAAAAGAGAGGGGAAAAAATGGATACGTACAGCCAGGCAGATCAAGAGAGAACGGAGAGAGATGGAGAGGTGGAGGACGAGAGAGAGAGAGAGGGGGGGGCAGGAGGAGAGGAAGAAGAGGAGAGACAGAACAAGTGAACATAAAGGGCTTTTGAACTTGACCCATCACAATGGCTGAGCTGTAGCTCTCCCGGCTCCACATTGGTGGCATGTCATGCGGAGTGTTCTAGAAGGGCCTGATGTGCCAGCGCCCGAGTGAGAAGAATGAGGAAGCACACAGGCTGGTACCAGGCTGCTGGCATCGGGAGATGGGCAGTGAACGGAATGCATAATGCCACTTCAAACACACAGGGCAGAGTGATCAGAGAGAGTGTGTGTGAGTGTGTGTGTGTGTGTGTGTGTGTGTGTGGGGCTATGGTTGTGTGGCTGTTTGTGTGTTTGAAAGAGAGAGAGAGAGAGAGAGAGAGAGAGAGTGTGTGTGTGTGTGTGTGTATGATTGAAAGACAAAGAGAGAGAGTCTTCTCTTTAGAATACATATTTTGCACACCCTTATTGCCGTTTCATATATTCTCTTTGTTCTGTTCCTCTCTTGTCACACACATCTACAGGGGAGGATATAATAAGGAAAGCAAGCAGGCAAGCATACACCAGTGTGTGTGTGTGTGTGTGTGTGTGTGTGTGTGTGTGTGTGTGTGTGTGTGTGTGTGTGTGTGTGTGTGTGTGTGTGTCAGTGTACATAGAAGGACAGATTTCTCTCTCTCTAGATCTATTTTTTTCTGAACACGGAAATAGACCTTTTATTAGCTGCCTCGTCTGGTATGATTGATATTTCATTAGTTTGATTTACCTTGTTTACGTTGACAAAATCTTCCCATCGCTAAATTAGGCTAATATCCCTCCAGGGCAAGACTGGCGTTTCCATAGCAATGAGAATTTGACCCAGGCACCAGCTGTCATGCCTGGCGCAGGTACCCTAGCTGTGCCCGTCTCAGGCCTGGCATTACGACCTCACCCTTCTTGGCCTCGGGCAAAAACGAAAATCTTGATTCTGATTTTTGTACGTGTGTGTTTGTTTTTTTTGTTTTTTTCTCACGTTTCTGTGCAATGTGTCAACCCTTGTTTTGATCATTCTTGATATTACATAACGAGTACATTTTGTGTCTTGTGACTGTTACTAAGACACGGCGTGGGGAGCTGTTTTGTCATCTTAGCCTTTTCTTCCCAATACTGGCAGTGGAGCCTGTTGTTTTTCCTCCCATCTAACGTGATTAGCTGTTGTGTGGTTTATGCTCCATGCAGCCGGATGTGATTGTTTTTTTCCACTTGCATTTCCCTTCGCCGCGATACTCACAGGAGTCGGCTCGAGAGGGCAGAATGCGAACAGTCAGGATTCTCATTTGCGAAATTACTACCCGGCATGGGTTACGTAACCCTCCCAGCATGTGAACAGGACAAACACTCACAGAGAGAAAGAGAGAGAAAGAAAGCAAGAAAGAAAGAAAGAAAGAAAGAGATGGAGGCATGTGAGGAATTTTTACTGACCTCTGCTATAGGCAATGAGTTGCCAAGTCGAAAACAATGACCAACCAATGAGTGAGTCAAAGACAACAGAGGCCAGTGTCAGCCTGTGTCGTGTTTCCAGAATTAATTACGGCCTGTTAACCCGTGGGCAAGGAAGAGTGTGTACTCGTGTGCTTGTGCGCTCACTAGTGCGCAGCTGATACCTAGCGTGAAATAAAGTGTGTCTTTGACTGAGTGTGAATGATCTGTCCAAAACCACCCTGCCAAGCTTAGTTCTACCCACTTGGATTCACGTGGTCGTGTGCTGTGCCAGTACTGGCGAAATCATGTTTTGTTGTTGGCATAGCCTGGGCATCAGAGTCCTGGCGCAGTGCCCGGCTAGGTTACTCAGTGGGCATCAGTGGTGTGGTGCGGATGCCAAACTGTGGCCATCTTCTCCCGACATAACCACCAGCCTTCCTCCTGAGAGGGATGTTTAGTGCTAAATAAAGCACAGCTACAAAGTTAGACACACACACACACACACACACACACACACGCACACACACACACACACACACGCACAGACACACAGACACAAACACACACACACACATGCACAAACACAGACATACACACATGTGCACAAACACAGACACAAACACATACACACACTAGTCCACAGACTTCCGCAATACTACAAGGCCCAACCAAACCACACCAGATGGTACTGAGAACTCACACACAGTGCCACACACACACATCACACACACACACGTCACACACACACAGGAAGTTTCAATTTTAATAAAGCTGCCTTTAGGAGTGTAACCATAATTGTGTGTGTGTGTGTGTGTGTGTGTGTGTGTGTGTGTGT
The DNA here is from genome assembly GCF_963854185.1 of Sardina pilchardus. Taxonomy (NCBI): domain Eukaryota; kingdom Metazoa; phylum Chordata; class Actinopteri; order Clupeiformes; family Clupeidae; genus Sardina; species Sardina pilchardus. Next base: position 9,734,078 of record NC_085013.1, read on the forward strand.
GTGTGTGTGTGGCACTGAGGGAGTTTTTAATAAAAGATTCCGACAAAGTTACTCTCCACAGGACAGAGGGACAGACACATGGGAAGCTCATATGCCCTGGTCTGGAGTGTATGTATGTGTGTGTGTGTGTGTGTGTGTGTGTGTGTGTGTGTGTGTGTGTGTGTGTGTGTGTGTGTGTGTGTGTGTGTGTGTGTGTGTGTGTGTGTGTGTGTGTGTGTGTGTGTGTGTGTGTGTGTGTGTGTGTGTGTGTGTGTGTGTGTGTGTGTGTGTGTCATAATAGCACAACAAAACCAAGAAAGGAATTAATGATGCAAACCAGACCTCATCATCTGACAACAGAAATGAAGAGAACACATTGTAGCGAAAGGACAGAGTAGTGACCCCACCCGGTCTTGAACCTGGGTTTCCTGGGCACTAAACCTGCAGCTTGACTGCAAAGAGCCAGGCCTGGTGGTATGGCAGTCAGTGTGCAAACTCAACTGCAGAGACGGTACTCCATCACACACATACTGATATGTTGGCCACACATACAATGTGTTCTCATCCCTATCAGAGTGTGTTAGATAGACAACACAGCCCTAGTCTGCTGCTGTTCTGTTGATGCTGGACTCCTCAAAACGTCCTCTCAGTCTTCTGAGAGGGTGGGAAGCAGTTTGATAAAAAAGCCTCTCAGAGGCTTAAAGTCAGTTGTCTTGCAGGGCTGTGCATCTGCTATGAGAGTTGATCTTCTGTGAAGTGAATGTTTTAGTTTTTGATGTTGTGGAAGCGCACTTTAGACCTTGAAGTCTGGAATCCCTGACTATCAGCTAAAGATATTACAATATAAAACAAGACCTTGAAAGATTAAGAGAGTGTCCTTCAAACCGAGGGTAATTAACGGTCATGCTTCTTGTAGGGTGACCGTGCAGTTCTTATTACTTAAAATACAAAAGTTCCATTCTGACTGAAGTTTTTATACTTATCCTCATGCTTGAATAATTTGAATCTGATACATTTTTGTTTGCTTCCACTCCAGTGGCCAGAGAGCCCTTGTATTTTCCAATTGTCTGTTTGGGTTTAAGTACATACATCTGTCTGTCCTGATCTCGTGAACGCAATATAAGAACTCCTTGAGGCACAGGCTTCAAACCTTGTACAGTATGAGTGTTCAATTCGACTCAAAGATGAAATAATCATATTTTGGAGATCAAAGGTCAAATGTTGAACTTCAAGGTCACTGTGAACACATGTATGTCTCCTTCTTGTGAACGTGCAAGAATACCTTGATGCACGTTTGTCTAATTCAGTATGAAAGTTCATTGGACTAATAGATCAACTAGATTGCTTTAA
>NC_085013.1:9740406-9762906 GCF_963854185.1 Sardina pilchardus
AGAGAGAGAGAGAGAGAGAGAGAGAGAGAGAGAGAGAGAGAGAGAGAGAGAGAGAGAAAGGCAGAGGAAAAGAGAGGTGGGAATAGGACCGGCTGATGTTGACTGGCACCCAGCATCACTGTGCTGCATAGCTTGTGGTTCTCTTTAAGCACAATGATTCTTTGTGGGTGGATGCCAGCACCAGAAGACAAACCTCAGCACAATGGAGGGAAAAATACGACATTGTCTTTCCCTCTTTCTCTCTCTCTCTCTCTCTCTCTCTCTATCGCTCCCTCTTCCACTCTTTTTTCTCCCAATCCCTCTCCCCCCTTTCTCTTTATCCCACTGTTGAGAAGTCTGTTGTTCTGCGCTGACAGGGTAGAACTCGCCCCTGTTTTCAGTCACTGTTTGGACCGTTGCGCAACTGCTGCTAAGCAGATGTAATAACTCCTAACAAAGACAAGGCACAAATCATACTTATTGGAATAAGTGGCCTTTGGATGCTTCCTTGAGATGTATCAGTTGTATCAGTGAAGCAGGCAAAATATGGCCAGATATTGGATGTGGCATTGCAAAATATCCACCATGTTTGCACTAATCCCACCAAAAATCTCAAGAAAACACACAAAACCTCTATTATGCTAAAGTGAATTATTGGTGTGTAGACAAATGGCATTGCAAGACTTGAAATGATTCAATTGCTTTTGATATCTTTGGAGTGATGGATGGACTTTGGAGTCTCTTGGTATGAAATAGAGTTCCTTCTGTGGCGTTGTACATGCATGATTGTAGCAATCTTCGTATAAGATGACGTGGCATCTGACTAAACTTAAGCTGACAGATGTTAACAAACTGAGATGCTTGCTGGAATGTTTACCACTGTCTTACATTGAGTGAGTGCGTGCGTGCGTGCGTGCGTGAGTGAGTGAGTGAGTGAGTGAGTGAGTGAGTGAGTGAGTGAGTGAGAGAGAGAGAGAGAGAGAGAGCAAGTGTTTTCACAGATCTCATTCTGAACATAGTAATTTATTCTGGCAGCTCAAGGAAGGGCTGAGTATTATTTTTCCTCAAGATTGCTCTCTGTTTGAGTTTATGTGTGTGTGTGTGTGTGTGTGTGTGTGTGTGTGTGTGCCCACGATTGTGATGCAGTCTCTTGCAGGACACTACTGGGGACATGCATACATTGCTGTGGGGGTAACAATGGAACATTTGTATGAGTGAGTGTGTTCCGGTGATCATTACCATAATGTCAACTCACATGAAACAAGGCCCGAGTCACAGGACAGGACTCCAATGACTCATCAGATGTCAGTAGGCCTGTGTGTGTGTGTGTGTGTGTGTGTGTGTGTGTGTGTGTGTGTGTGTGTGTGTGTGTGTGTGTGGGGAGGGTTTGCCATAGTGGTGCGGAGGCTTCGAGCAAATTCATGAAGAACATTCTCTCTACTTTATACAGTCCGTGCCATAGACAGAAAACCACAATGTCCGTCGAGTTCTATTGGGTGCCATTCATATACGTGGCCGCCATATTGCTGGGGGCAACATGTTTACTGTCTATGGGGTCTATTGAGTCATGCTCAATACGGTATCTAGTTTTCTTTTTCTTTTAGATTTGTAATATATTGCCATAATGCCATAATTGGTGGGACTATGTTGTCACTGAAAATACTGTTTTTGCTGTAAGAGTAAGAGTAAAACGGGTTAAAAAAAAAACACCTTGGAACCCGTTTCTGAAAAATAATTTGCATGGAAGCCAGGCCAAAACGATAAAAAAAACTTGAGGATTTGTGTGTCTGTGTGTATTTACACAAGAGTCTGAGGTGTGTGTGTGTGTGTGTGTGTGTGTGTGTGTGTGTGTGTGTGTGTGTGTGTGTGTATTTGTGTGTCTGTGTTACTGTGTGTGTGTGTGTGTGTGTGTGTGTGTGTGTGTCTGTGTGAGTGTGTGTATTTCTTGACTGACTCTAGAATTCTCCAGACATAAAAGTTAATGTCTGAATCTTATGATCCCTCAGAGATGGGCCACAGCTGGAAGAACATAACCCTCACCTACACACACACACACACACACACACACAGATTCATCCACCTTCATCTCCTCACACTGTTATTACGCTGTTATTATGATTTATAGTACAATTATTTGCAATGATACATTGGTATTATTCAATATTATTGTTTGATAAACAGGTTCTCAAGCTAAAATATAATTAGGAATACTTTGATACCTTATGATCATAAAGTATTTTGTAGTCGGAAATGTTTGGAATTCTTGCTATCTGCCTTGTATAATGCACATTCATAACTCTCAAGCAGTTATCCAGACTAGAGGAATAACAATTAAAGTGGCCTTGACTGATTTTTTTGCATAGTCTCATTCTATGATTGCATGGCAGTTCAATTCAAATGTATTAATTTTCTGACTCTAATGTGTTTCTGAACTCTCATGTTTCTTCTAAACTTTGTGAGGAGGAAGTTAGGTTTTTAGTATAATGACTCCCAAGAGTGCAGTGTGTGTGTGTGTGTGTGTGTGTGTGTGTTTGTGAATTATCCACTGCAGAGCTGTTGGAGCCTGCCCTCCTGGAGTGAGCTACGACTGCTGCTCTAATTGAAAAGTTGTAATTTAAACAAATGGCCTGTGTGTGTGGGGGTGTGCATGTGTGTGTGTGTGTGTGTGTGTGTGTGTGTGTGTGCGCCCAACCTGCTGAGGCAGAGCCTCTAGGAGGGTGTGCCATCACAGCTGCAGTCTGCTCACACACACACACACACACACACACACACACATGTATGCATACACACTTATCTCCCTCTCTTTCACTTTCTCACTCACTCACTCACTTTCTCTATAAATAGATAGCTTCTATCTTTTCTTCTGTCTATCACACAACAGGTCACACACACCCTCACAAACATAAACAACATGTCCACCTCTCTCTCTCTCTCTCTCTCTCTCTCTCTCTCTCACACACACACACACACACACACACACACTCACGAGACAGCAGTATGACTCAGTAGAGATCACAGTCCAGCTGGCCCAGGCCTCGGGCAGCTTTGCCAAGCGTTGTCCGTGTGCTGCCAACAGGCTGCCTCCAGCTGTTCCAGGGTCAGGGGCTATCGTGCCCAGATCACAGGGCAAACACCAATCTCATGAGCATGCTATACTGCTCCCAGATCAGATCACTCTGTTTTTCTTGCAGTGTGTGCATATTTGGATTTCAGAAATGAATTAATTGGTCAATTAATCAATTAACCAATTACATTTTCTTGAAATGCCACATTCCATGCTATTTAATTAGCTATGTAGCTAAATGTAATAGCAGCACATTCATACAGATGGAACAACTACAAACTATAGCTGACAACAAACTGGATGAATCAATTAATGATGATTGCATACAGATTCACTATAAAGTTGAACAATTTAGGTTCAAGTAACAGACTACACCAATCTTTATCCACCCCACAGCACATTGGCAAATTATTTAAAATTGTTGTTCATATTCAAGGAGGGACTGACCTGATAACAGTGTTTATAAAGGGAAAGTAAAAACACCATCCCAGGAAGTGGATCCTGGGCGGGACAAACTTCCTGTCAGAGCTGCAATGGCATAACTGTGAGCCAACAGCTAGTGAGATTGGAATGGAATAGGAGCGATTTCATGATAAGCCAGAGACAAGAATTCCAGCTGTGTCTGTCCCGACAGCACAGGGCAGGAGTCATCACACAGGCATCTAGTGTGTCGGAGGACAGGAGGAGGAGGTGACTCATGTCAAGGGAGCTGTGGCCTGTGATGGGACACACACCTATGCACACTCAGACGCCCCCATATAGTCCTACACCAGGGGTCGGCAATTAAGTTTGGCCTCGGGCCAGATATTTTCCGAGCCATTACATAGCGGGCCACAAGTTCACAAACGAAACAATGGCTAATTTAATTAATTAATATCGGAGGAGGTAAAAATGATAGGCGCTCTTGAAATGACAGAGCAGAGACATTCAAGCAGGCTGATGTAGGTTAAATTTGTCGACTTGTCATTGGGGGCGCTATTATATGCCTGTGTCTTTAAAAAATAATAATAAAAAAAACACCAGAAAAACATTTCCACGCGCTGCTGTTAGCTGTCAAAAAATGGCACTATGAAAAAATCTGAAGAGAAAAGTTAACAGCGAAAACAGGATCTTTAATGATGAATGGACAGAGAACTATGCCTTCATCCTCCCTAATTGTATTAATGCAAAGCCCACATAACTGATCTGTAACTACTAACGAGGGTTTCTCTGCATGCAAAGAGTACAAGACGGCACCACGAAAGTAAGCATGCTAATTTAAAGGTTGCGTTCCTAAATAACACGCACGCTATTAATGTTTGAAACTCGTGTTTTACTTTTCACAGTTCTATGTGCGTAAATTGCCTGTTTGATGTCAGGCCTGTTTAAAAGAAGTCGTGTTTTAATTATCACCATAAGCCTATGTCCGTTGTTTGAATGTTTGAAACATGTGTTTTAGGGACTAGCTTTGAATTTGAGAACCAGCGCTGTCCACTGACTTAATTTGATTTTGCATGTTGTGCGTTCACGCTGCACCTCGCTGCGTGCTTCACTCGTATTCAGATGAAACAAATATCTAAGCATTTAGATTGATTGAAATTCTTCTGTTCTGGAAAGTTACGTTTCAAAATAAAGAGCATGTTTGAGACTGGCAGTCCGATTTTTTTTTTTTTTTTCATTCTCTGGTTCAAAAGATCTCACGGGCCAGATGTTTTTTGCTTGCGGGCCGCATCTGGCCCGCGGGCCGCCTATTGCCGACCACTGTCCTACACCATAGATGGGGATTCCAGTCGCACTTAAGTCGGAAAATCGGTGACTTCAGACTGAACTTGCGACTTCGCCTCAAAAGACTTCAAACTTGACTTGGACTCGAGCTTCTAGACTTTAAGACAACCTGTATTTCATGCAATTATTATTTTTTCTAAATGTATGCATGTATTTTGATTGTACTGTATTGGTGCATATACTTTGGGAAGTGTATGATGCATGTCACTTTTTCCATATTGTGCAATGTAATGCATGCACCATGTACACGCTGCACTCACAGATGAAAAAATGCATTGACCAAGGTAGCAACAAGTCCTCCTGATTGTTCCTATTATCATTATTATAAGAGCTGCACAAAATAAATATTTCGTTTTGATCCGTCGCCCCACCGCCGGACTAGACCCCCCGAAAGGAGGGTAGGGCGGAAACAGTTTTCGGTGAATATCTCGAGAACCGTAAGGCCTATAGGAGGACCACCTTTTTTTTCGCATGTTGGTCTTAAGAGGCCATGTCATTGAATCCCATAACCTCTGCACACACATACACACACACACACACACACACACACACACACACACACACACACACACACACACACACACACACACAAACGCATACAGACAAGCACAGACACACATGCACGCACACTCACACACATACACACACACACACACACACACACACAAAGACATATACACACACAGAGATGGAAACAAATCGACAAGTGTTTATTTTTGCGGAGAGAATGTGCAGGACTGAGCTGCGGTAATTTTTGTACCGCTTTGCGGTACATCTAGTTTTAGGTTATATCATCTGCACAGTAGAGATAAGCGAACACACACACACACACACACACACACACACAGGTATACAATGGGTACAAACAAGTAGAAATAAATACACATACCCAAGCACACAGACACACAAACATAAACACATAGACACACAAACACTCAAACACAAACACACAGACACATCAACACAATCCTTTGTACATCAAGCAGACATGACCAAGCACGCATTGAAAGCATGTACAGTAGGTGTCCCTGCAGGTTGAAACACTCATGCACAGTCTTTTGTGTAAAACTGCTAAACCAGACAGACTGCACGTCATAATCAAACAATTACTGTGCTATCACCAAGGCTGTCGCTGGAGCCAAAAGCAGAATTAGGTGTTATCAAATCACAGCGCCAAAGGAAAGACCTTTCATCAAGACCACCTTGCCTTTAAAATCAAAGCATATACCCAGCGTGAACTTGGAACTCTAATTTGAAGGCACCATTTCCAGGTCCAATTCAAGTGTTCCAGAGCTCTATCCTGCCCACACACAGCCATTTACTTGCACTCTTGTTTGAAGGTCTTAGACACAAGTGTAACATGCAGCTGACAAAACATAAGCTGCTTAATGATCCTCTGCACTAGACAGACTGTATTGCATCATATAATAGAATTCATTTATCTGCAGATATGTAGTTGTAGTCACACAAACACACACAGACACACACACACAGAGAGAGGGATGTTATCACAGCATATGCTATGCGCACACACAAAACTTGTCTCCATGCTCAGAGCCAGATGCTCACAATGACACATACCTGATACTGTATAAGACCTTTAAGCAAACAAAGAAAAGCTTTCAGTAAACACAGTTCTGAACTGCTCTCTTTCCCCCCCTCTCTCCTGTGTGTGTGTGTGTGTGTGTGTGTGTCTGTGTGTGTGTGTGTTTCTCCCTTAACAAAGTACAATACTGCAGTGCAACAACAACCCAGTTTCCCACAGAGGTGGGTTACACACACACACACACACACACACAATCCTTCCCATGTGCATTCATCGCACATCTAACAATACTGCTTACAGTAAAATTGCTAACCGCCTCGTATAGTGCCCATCAAGTGCAGAGCTTTAATAAGCACCACCTGTCACATCCCATAATGTTTAGATCAGAAGCTCTCTGCACCACAGGGGCTAATGATGAACGACCCTCCGTCTCTGATAGGCTTTGTTTATCGCCATAGTTACCCCTTATTTTCTTTTATGCGTTCTCCAGGAGGGCTTCCCCTTTGCCACCATAATTATGGTTAGCATATGTTCTAGAAACATCCAGTGGTTTTAACAACACCTATAGCTGTATCACCACCTTAGCGGAAGTGCTAATGTCTTTATCCAGGAGTCCTTTTGTGCTTGATCTTGTCCTAAATGAGGTGTGCCTAAAATAGACTCCCTTGAAAAACTACAGTGACTTTTCCCTCCAGTTCTTCTAGGAGTTGGCCGAGTTTATCTGAGATGCTTGTCCACAGGGTCTCCATATTAGCTGGTGGGCCTTGGTTGCAGCTGTGAAACCACCCACTCTGTTGCTGGCTAATAATTTCCATGTGGGATAGCTTAGCGGCAACCCTAATAGTATTTCAAAGCTCTCACTTAAGCATGTGCAACAGTGCAAATCCAAAACCTCTGCCCTGTGGTTGGGTGCTCCTCTTTCCTGATCTTAACCGGATCCTTTGCTGTTAAACATCCAAATATGAAATTTACAATCAGTTTCACTAGTAGGATGGCCATACGTCCGGATTTAGTCTGGACAGTGTCGATTTTAAACGCTCTGTCCGGCACAGCCTTAAACTGGACACTCATTTGTCCTCCTCTTTGGAGTTTCACTGGGCTTACAGAGTCCCGTTCTATAATCTTACACTATGCAAGTTGTGTAGGGCTCTGCAAGTTAAACAAGGCCCCGTCCCCTGTCTCCCCTTGAGTCCAGCTAGCAACAGGTAGGCTATACAGTGACAGGTGATTTAAGTGACGTTGTGACAAGGTGATTTAAGTGACATTGAATGTGGCATGGTTGTTGGTGCCAGACGGACTGGTCTGAGAATTTCAGAAACTGCTGATCTGCATCTGAGTCATGCACAGCCCTCTCTACAGATCACAGAGAATGGCCCACACTCTGAACTCACAACACCGCGAACCTTGAAGCAGATGAACTACAGCGGCAGAAGACCACACCTGACAGCTAAGAACCTGTAAAATGAGGCGACAATTTGCACAGGTAATTCTGAAGGCAATTAGGGTCCATCCTGGTACTAGCAAGGTGCACCTAATAAAGTGGCCGGCCAGTAACAGATGTCCATACTGCAGTTTTAGTTATCCATGCAGTGCAGACAAAAAAAAAAAAAAACATTAATATGCATGTAATGGATTTAAGCTGAAAATAAATTCAGAATTTCCACTTTCTGCCTACAGTAGATCAGCATAGCTTAGCATCCCTGCATCACATTAGCTGGAATTAATCAAAACCGTTGCACCTTATAATCCGTGGTACAGTAAGGCTATCTGCAAAAAAAATGGCTGACAGGGAGGAGGAGGAGGAGTGTGTGACTGTTGATGACAGGTACAGCTTAACTACCCCTGCCAGCACACGTCTCTATCCAGCATCGCATTGAGATGCAGGCTGTCTGTGGGGAGGAGATACCTGCTTGATCTCTGAGAGGCCACCGCACCAGCAGCCCTCTGCATAAATGTGAAGGGATCCTGTTCTGGCACAAAGACGAGGACAACTAGCGATGTATGGAGCTTGAAATAGGCTGTGAAATGTTGCAGCTTTTCCAAGTTACAGTGCATGCTTAATGAGATTATGTGCGATTAGCTGTTTGACTAAATAAAACACATTAATACATTTTAGCGGTAGGTCACATGCATAAATAAAGCCATCAACAAAATGCCATGAAAATGAACAGTGTGTGTCTTTGGGCAGTTTCAGTCTTAAAATTAAACTGTGATCTGTGAATTTGACATACTCATTGTCACTGATTCAGATGGTAAATGTTTGTGTAATAGCCTACCGATCAACTTCAATACTAAACTGAACAGGTATACAAACTACCCAGTCAACTGTCCCATGAATCTGTTAATGGTAATATGGGTGTTATAAAGAGGTAATAACATCCATTAAGTAGATGTTAAGCATTAATTATTAGCGTGATTAATCAATAAGGGGGAAGTGAACTGATGTTCCACTTAAATTTGTGTGCAGAGACTACATATTGCATTCAAAAATGTCTCTGTCTGTCTTACTCCTCCAAACACAGAAGATACATTGATATAACACTAAATCACAGACACACATACACACAAAATACATTAGAAACATCGATAGGCATACAACCTCTTTCTCAACATCTCACACACACACACACACACACACACACACACACGCCCAGATGAATCAGCTTGTCATTAGCAGGCTCATTCTCTTATCTAACAGCAGACACTCTGGGTGTTTTCAGACTTGTCCAGAATCTTTCTCAGGGCGCCAGTTTGTTCCCACAAACCCTGATAGCTCAACAGGTTGCCGTCGGCTACCTAACCACAACAAAAGCCTGTCTGCCCCCAAGCTCTTTCGTCTCATTGCCGTGGCGACTGCCTGGAAGAGACAGAGGGATCAGGCCAGGAAGTGAGATAGGAAGTGTGAGTGCAGCTGTAACCCTGATTGGTTGGCTGAGTTCAACTGAGGAGGACGCCAAACAGGAAGTGCCCTCAAGAAAAGGGTCCCGGCCTTTCTCTCCCTTTTCTGTCTGTTTCCTTTCCTTCCTTTCTTTCCCTCTCTCTTTCTCTCTATCTCTATCTGGCTGTTTCTGGTCTCTCTCCTTCTGTCCTAAGACCTGGCTTGTCTAGTTATCTAATCTTTACAACCACATACCACTTACAGAGCTCTTTCTTTCAGTCTTTCTTTTGATCTCTCTTCTACTCTTTGATCCACTTCTCTCCAACTGTATTTCCCTCTCCCCATTTCTTATTCTGTTCAGTTGCTTTTTTACTGCCTTTCCTTCTCTCTCTCTCTCTCTCTCTCTCTCTCTCTCTCTCTCTCTCTCTCTCTCTTTGGGCTGTAGGAGGTGTTCTGTGGTTTGCTCTGTCACTGGAACAGTGTGAGACCTGATCGCCCCTCTCTAAACTGAACCAGATGTTCCACCCGCTGTGAACTCCAGAACCTGAGAACCTCCATCTCCCCTCTCCTTCCTCTCCTCATCTCTCCTCTCCAGCGCGGAACACTCACTAGAACAGAACAATGCCTCAAAGGGGCTAAGAGAGAGAGAGAGAGAGAGAGAGAGGGGGGGGGGGGAGAAAGAGAGAAGGACCAAGAAATGAACCGAGAGAAAGAAACACATCCGTTGATTCTTTGTGAAAATAAAATGTGGGAGGCCAGGGAGGCTGGCAGCTTCAGGGCTGAGGGGATTTGGGGCTGAGGCGGTGTGACGAGAAATTGGGAAGAGGCGCAATACAAACACGGCGGGAATAACAGCGAGGCTGAAGTTCTGAGAGGACAGGGTTTATGGGGAGTTTGGGATAATGCTGCCAAACTCTGGGCCAAAACCCCAGCAGTAAGGGAAGGGGTGGGGGAGAGAGAGAGCGAGAGAAAGAAAAGGAAAAAGTAGGTGTGTTAAGGTACCTACTTTGTGAGTGTGTGTGGGTGTGTGTGTGTCTCCATGCATCTGTATTTCATTATGTAATACGAGGAAAGAGACATTTTCACCCTTCAAAGCAGCTACTACAGAGCAGCCTCATACAGCGTGTCAGTAACAGCATGTAAAGGGTCGTGTAAACAGGATGCAGGTGAATGTGTGTGTGTGTGTGTGTGTGTGTGTGTGTGTGTGTGTGTGTGTGTGTGTGTGTGTGTGTGTGTGTGTGTGTGTGCATGTGCGTATGTGTGTGTGTCTGTCTGTGTAGATGTGAACGCACATGTACATGTCCATGTATATATGCATGAATTCAGTTGTGTGTGTGTGTGTGTGTGCGTATGTGGGTGTGGGTGTGTGTGATGTGTGTGTGTGATGACCTCACTGGGCCCGCTTCCACCGGCTCGTGAGACGTGCAATTATGGGCTCACGCACCGGCCGCTCAATGCAACACAGATGCCTCCCTGTTTAAGTCCCGCATCGAGATGGACACGTATATTTGTCTTGCCTCACGATGACCTCAGCTCTCACTTCACAATACACCTCAGATGATGCTCAGTTTCCACGACAAAGCTTGTTTTCATTTCACGTCTTGAATCGCGCTCGTGTGGTGCGCTTCGACATAAGCACATCATTTTCAACTGGAGCACAGAACTAAAATATGAAGAGTCAGTATGTAAAAACAAATACAGCTTAAGTGCATCAATATGCGGTTCTTAAATTGAACGCATACATGTTGCTTGAAGTGCCCTTTGAAGCCAGCAGGCAAACATGGAATTCATGTCCAGTGAGAAATCTTCCAATCGTTTAGAAAATGATTCATACTGAACTTGCTTATGGAGACCGGTTAGCTACAAAGGAATTTTTTTTTTCTGTGTACTGATTGAAATAATGGAGGGAAAGTTTCTCGCGTGCATTTCTAGAGAATTTCACAAATGTTTGGAACAAGCGCAATATTTTATCAGGCTGCCTTTGAACTAGCTCCTGTTGGCGTGAAGGGACTCATGAGAGCCTCAGTGCCGTTTGTGTTAGCGCTGTTCAAACAACATGTTACATCATGTTTATAATTTATGAACAAGGCTTTTAAACTCCATCCAGATACATCAACAGATTAGTACGTTTTCAACTGTGGCCCCAAAATCTCTGTATCAATGGTTTGGCATTCTTTCACGTTATCCCCCCAAAGAGAAACCCCTTTTAAGAGTACATGGTGCTCTTGTAAAAGGGGTTTATGCCACCCGTTTAGGCTGTTTTATAGAGTGCAGTCGGTGTGTGGAGTGTGGGGTGAGGGAGCACAGGCGCTGGCTGAGAGCCGGGGCTTTGTGGAGCAGGGCCCTCTGTGGTACAGCTGCTCCGCTCGGCTGTTTGGTTTGGCACGACAGAGGCCTCGGTGCCAGAGTCCACAGCCAGCCGTGCTGTCCCTCCAACCCCACCTCCTCTTCATCACCCTCCTCCTAGCACTCTTCCCATCATGCTCCGGGAGAAAGAGAGTCAAAGATGAGACTCTGTGGAGACTTTTCAGTTATATTCTCTTTTTTTTTGTTCTTGTTGGTTTGGCTCTCTCCCTCCGTTGTTTCCATCCTCCATAATTCCTTAAACAATCCCAGTTTTATGCTCTCTCTCTCTCACTGCGACCTTTGTAACTTTTTCCTCATTTGCCTGTTTTTTTCACAGAATATTTACATCTGCATGCACATGTATTAATCTGCCAGTCTCACTCTCTTTCTCTCTCTGACACGTTCTTCCTCCTCCTCCTCCTCCTCCTCCTCCACCTCCTTTTCCTCCATTTCCACATTCATCAGTTCAGTCCTGGTATGCTCCTCGCTCCACTCCCCCGCCCCCCCCACACTTCAGCGTGGGTCTGTGTGAGTCTGTAAGCCGGTCGCTGTAACTCTGAGCGCCGGGGCTTTGGGGTTGCCACAGTGTGCGGAGAGCGGGCCAGACGCCTGATGCGGGCCAGACAGGCAGCCGTCAGGAGCCCAAAGGCCGTCTCTGTGATCCACCCCGTCCCAGCAGCCAGACAGCAGACAGCATCGCACTCCATCTGCACATTCCTCACCGCGCTACAGCAGAGTCTGTAGTGCTGAGACGAGGGGGAGAGGGAGAGGGAAATAAAGACAAACACAGAGAGAGATGGGGAAATGTCAAAGAGAGGAAACTGAAAGGAACTTTAGTCAGGAAAGGAAGAAAAGAAAGAGGTGGAGATGGAGTAGGTAGAGAGAGAGAGGGAGGGAAGGAGGAGGAGAGATATTTATTTCTGGAAATGTATGCTTCTCTCAGGACTGCGGTGTGTGTTTTTCTATGTTACCGTGAGTGTGTGTGTGTGTTCTCCTGCACTGTAAAAAAATTACTGTAAAATTTACAGTAACTTACTGGCAACAATTGGCCAGTAAGTTACTGTGAATACCTTTTACAGTAAAGGTACTGTATTTCCATTTACAGTATTTATATATTCACTGTAAAATGAAAAACAATTAAATACTGTGATTTCAGTCGTATTTACAGTAACTTACTGGCCAATTGTTGCCAGTAAGTTACTGTGAAAACCTTTTACAGTAAAGGTGCTGTATTTCCATTTACAGTAACTTACTGGCCAATTGTTGCCAGTAAGTTACTGTGAATACCTTTTACAGTTAAGGCACTGTATTTCCATTTACAGTAACTTACTGGCCAATTGTTGCCAGTAAGTTACTGTGAAAACCTTTTACAGTAAAGGTGCTGTATTTCCATTTACGGTAACTTACTGGCCAATTGTTGCCAGTAAGTTACTGTGAATACTTTTTACAGTAAAGGTACCGCATTTTCATTTACAGTATTTTATGTATTCGCTGTAAAGTGAAAAACAATTGATTTTAAATTAAGATTTTTTTTTTTTTTTAGTTGTATTTACAGTATTGGTTGTTTCCCTGTAGAAGCTAGGTCAGTTAAATACTGTGAATTCAATTGAACTTACATTAGCAATCATTAATAGAATAACTCATATTCCAAAATATTTCAGTTAACTGCAGACAATAAAACAATTTTAACTTTTGTTATTTATTTAAGACATTTCAAATGTATGACTGAAGTGGATGTTGACAGACAACAGTAGACATGGTTTGAACACAACCACAACCTTATCTGATTTGACACAGATAAGGGGGTTAAAAGCGCAGCGTGTGTAAGTGCAGTATGGCAACTGGCAAGTCTATGTAATGTAGTATAAGGAGTTGTGTGTGTACAGGATGCGGAGTAAAGAAACTCATCCCCAGTCTGTTTTGTGGGTGTTCCCTCAGTCTGCCACGTGGGAACAGAGACGTCTGCTTGACCTCAGTGGTTTAAACAGTCCGTGGTCAGAGCGTGAAATGTCTTTTGAAATACTTTTGGGCCGTTGTTGTACTCTTCTGGTATAGGTATCCTGCAGGGTAGGGAGAGGTGCTCTGATGGTACCTTTCGCAGTAAATGTCAAGTGTCTGAAAAAGAGAAAGAAAGCATACATTACAATTGACCCCGTTCATGAATATACAGTAATTAATGCAAACTACTCCGGTTGTGTGACAAATAAAAGCAAACCCACACTAGTCAGGTGCAATAGATAGAAGTAATGCAGATGTGTACAATACACCACCATAGGAACGTTTGGGAGTTCACTTTGATATGTCCAGTGTTTTTTGTTTTTTTTAAGGGGACATCTCGAAGTGACCCTACACTTCTGAACAGAAGTATGTCTATAGGCCTATTCGGACGGGATTAGTTTTATGGGGTGACATCAGGTAAAGTAATAATTACCAGGTAATGTAGTCCCGTCCGGACGCGCCATGTCAGTAAACATAACGGAGTATGTCGGTGACATTTACAGACACTTTTACCTTCCGTAAAACGGTCCGGAGAAATTACCTTAGGTAAAATTAATCCCGTGCGAACGCGACCCTCTGTAAAGATGTCTGTAATATTTCGTCACATCCTGATTTGAAAACAATTCCACTGAATGTCTGAATGAAAACATAACATGCTGTGCAGCTCCTAATAGGACGTTAGCTAGTTTGCCTATTAGCTTGATATTGTTAGCCATTTCAAACTACTTATGGCATAACATAAAGCTAACGTTTGCTAGTTTAACCAACTTGTGTAGGTTGTAAACATAGGTTGTAAATCTGAAAATGCCGCACGTACCTGACGCAAAGTATCACGTGCACGGCGACGAAGATGTGACGGCAGAACGTAAACGTAGTTACTCCTCCCATGTCAGGTAAAATAACAGAGATGTTTAGTCCCGTCCGAATTGGACATTTATATTACAGAGGTCATATGATAAACCTGCATTACTCTACGTCCCCCCATAAAACTAATCCCGTCCGAATAGGCCTTATGTGATATCATACCTAATCTCATAATTGCCTGCGGCAACTCTGCCTTCATGCGAACACCACTTTTCTGATGCCTAACATACTGTAGGCCATCTCCCATCTGACTTGCAATAGCAGCCTCTGGCTCCAGGCTGGGACTTCTGGATGGCTCCTAAAAAGAATAAACAGCAATTGCCATATAATTTGTTAATAAACAGCAATTGCCATACAAAACAAATCATAGCTTTAAAAAATAAGCAAGGCAATCAGATGTAGAAATAGAAATGATAATTACCTTGCCATGAGGCACCCTTGCCACCCTTGTCACCATCTATGTTACTTCTTGATATCAGTTTATTTATGAACATAAATAAAACACAAACACTTACACCATGTTGAGGGCAGCAGCCATGGCTAACAGACATCATCAGGGTAGTGCCATCAGGTAGTGCCATCAGGGTAGACCGACTTCGCCCTGGACAGTTGTTGACAGTTGAGCCCACAAAGTCATAACAGACACATGAAAGGAGGGGATAAACTAAACAGTTACAGACACAAATACAGTACATGCACACATATTAAATGCTATATGCGTGTGTCTCTATTTGGTGAGTGAACTCACTTGCAGGCTTGGAACTTCTTCCTTATGGAAGTGACACACATTTGGAACATTCCAAAATGCACACAGCCTAAGTGTCTCTGACACAGCGTTCTCAGGGCAGCAGTCCTCACACCACCTACTAAAAGAGGGAACAGAAAGAGGCTTACATTAGTTAATACATTGCAAAACACACAGAACATGAAAAGACCATCACTGAAGCACTACTACACTCACATGCATCTTAAATAAACACATGCCTCAAAGTAAGTCACCAAACATTGGGCAAATGAAGGCTATAAAATGAATACCATTTAGCCAAACACTACCCTTCACAAACTAAAGATCCCTTTACTTATCGGCATGATATTTCTGGTAATTGAAATTCCCCAAATGCTCCCCTTTCACATCCACTATATGACGGATCTATGAGCATGACTATGCAAAACTACAGTTCCTAAATTAGGGGTGAGATAACCTACACATCAGCCTACTTCATTAATTTGTTTTACTGGTCCTCTTTCCAGTTATAGCAACACTACATATTATGCATCAACACTACATGTATTAAGTTTAATGTTAACTAACTACCCATGCCCCATGGAGTTTGCAAAGTAATGTTACTAACTAGCTGCTAACGTTAACAACTTTCACCTGTGTCTGTCTGCTAGCTAACTTCAGCCTTCAGCCCGCATGGTAACAGCCACTTTAAGCTAAGCTACTTGCGTCTGATATTTCATTCAAACTAAAACTCTACATTCATAACGACATATCAGACTGAATTATTGCTAGATATGATATTGACTATCATTCGAAAAATCCCACTGGATGGTTAAGTTAGTTACTGGAAAAGTTAACATTAACAGCTAACATCGCTAACGCTAGCGACGTTAGCTCGCTAGTTCTAGCTATCGATATGTGCTATGCTGATTCTAACATGACAATAATGGCTTTGGTTAACATTTCATTGTGAAAACAATACATTTCTAATAAATTCCCGTTTTCAATTGGCATACAAAAGTACTGTAATTCTTACCTTGAATATGATGTTTGTACAGAGTTGAAGATTGCAGTCAGATTCATGATTTAAAAGTGACGGTTAATGGTTGAAGTGAAGTCACTCTGGCTGGAGTTGAAAAGTCAGGGGTGGGGGGTGGGAATTACTGCGTGTGCGCATGCGCTTATCAAGAGGCGATAAGCAGCCGTTAAAAACAATCGTGGAAAATTATTGGGCTGAAATGTGTTATGCTTGCTCAATAGTGTGATCAAAGCCTTAATTCTTGACATCAAATTGACTTTCTCAACCGTCTCTGGTATGTCATTATGAGTTAAAAGAAAGATAAGATTAAAAAAGGGAAAACACAGTAGGCTAGTTTACTTAACTATTTACAGTAGCCTAGGCTACTAGTGGCTATATTGTGATTTGTTTACAGTAGTGTTTTGACTACTGTAATTTCTACGGTAACACTTACTACTGTAATTGTAGTTTACAGTAGAGGTACCGCATTTCCATTTACAGTATTTTATGTATTCACTGTGAAATGAAAACCAATTAAATACTGTGATTTCAGTAGTTTTACAGTAACTTACTGCCCAATTGTTGCCAGCAAGTTACTGTGAATACTTTTTACAGTAAAGGTACCGCATTTCCATTTACAGTATTTTATGCATTCACTGTAAAATGAAAACCAATTAAATACTGTGATTTCAGTAGTATTTACAGTAACTTACTGGCCAATTGTTGAAAAGAAAAAATACAGTAGTTTACTTTACTATTTACAGTACTATAGTGGCTATACTGGGTTTGTTTTACAGTAGTGCTTTGACTACTGTAATGTCTACAGTAACACTTGGACTACTGTAATTGTAGGGGCGTTACTGTAAATTTCACATCATTCTACTGTAAAAAGCATATACAGTAGTGCTACTGTGAAATTTCCTGTAAATAACTGTGAATTTCACAGCCATTTTTTACAGTGTGTCTCTCTCTCTTTCCCCGGACTCCCACTGTGAGGAAAGCCACACAGGCATCAGAGCCATGACAGGCTCTCTCGCAGCCCTACAGGGAAGAAAACACGCAGACACCCATGGTTGTCACGGTTACATAAGCCCGGTCCTGGCGAACTCATCCTTAGGCATTCTTCAGGGTCAATCCCAGCATTCCCTGCTTTCCTTTCCCGGCATGATGGACGATTCTGGATCCATTGCACAGAACCACTAATCCGGTTCTTTGTGCTGTCGTCCATGACCTTTAAATCAAATGTGACGGCAATAACAAAACACATGGCCGTGTTTCATTCCCAGCCTCAGGCTGTGCTGGCTGCCATAATGTTCCATCCATGAGCATGACATAGTCAAGACTTTGGACGAGCTATGAATTTGCTCTTGCTTACTGTCAAGCCAAACTATGGTCTGTAATACACAGGACATTGGTATCAGTGAAGCAAATGTGATGAAAATTATGTCTTTACATGTAGTAACTATTCCGAATGAAAAAGTTGTGCCATCCGCTCAGGGTACATCTATTCGGATTAGGTGCTCACAAATGTTCTGGAATCTTTGATCGGAATAGCCGTTACTGCTTTCCCTTCCCTGGCTTGAGAAGTTACAGCAGGCAAACCGATTGAACATGAACATGGCTGTTCAATCGGAATATGAATAGAATACACCTTTCATTCCCATCACCAGATTTTTATTCCAATTGGACCATTATTCTGACGTATTATTATTATTATTATTATTATCATCATTATTATACAACACAAACTCGCAACCAGAGTTCTAATCAGAATCAGAAACTGTCCAACCCACCTGTTGATGCACTTAAAGATTTAGTTGCACTAATATTGCACATCTGGATCCCCAGGAACAAATACGAAAGTTTCATCCGGTGAATGGAAACTTTAAAGCATGACTGAATTTCTCCTCATATAGATAAATAGTATTACCCTTGCAAATGTTAAAGTACTCCCCACAGCTCTTTGAGACATCAAAGGAGGTTCAAGTTAGCTTTTAAAGATTATGTTTCACAGAATGTTCTATTTTTTTGCAACAGTGCATTAGAATCTCACTCTCCTATTTGTATTTCAGTCCTTCCATTAGTGATACAGGTCCCTTAAAGTAAAGTAAAGTAAAATAAGGCAAAGCAAAGCAACATGAGACAAGGGAAAGTAAGGTAAGGCAAAGTAAGGCAAGGTCAAGTAAAGCAAGGTACGGTAAGGTAAAGTAAGGTAAAGTAAAGCAAAGTAAAGAAACGTAAACAAGAATGTTATTTACTCCCATTCTCTCCAAGGACTCTGATGAAGATGTTTGTAACATCGAAATGTTAGTCAATGTTTTGCACCATTTAAATAAATAAATACTAGAGAAGATATCTGAGTTGCACCGGCGTCCCTCTGCCTCTCATACACTATGTGTCCTGGCCTGGTTGCACCAGATCGTCGCATATAACTGCAGAAGCGCGGAGAACCTTCCTTTATCTAAAAAAATGTAAGGTAAGGTAGGGGAGACTGGGTATGGTTGTAACACTACCATTTCCACAAAACAGCAATACGATATTAGACGTTAGCATTTAGCATTAGCATTTGATCAATTCCACCACTTTCCCACATTTTAAAGCCTAGAATGTCACCCGTTGTAATTTTACAGAGGGAAAAAAACTGATTTTGCCATCTGCTGGCCCGTCCTCTGCTTCGAGGGGCCAGCCTGAGTCACGCTGGCCTGGGGTGTTGTCCCCGATATGGGGCGGGGAGCGTTCCTCAGCGGGAGTGGCCATCATGACTAGCTACGGCCAGAGAGCAGGCGCCAGTGTCTCCCGGACCAGTGGGAAGGGAGTTCAAGTCAAGCGCGGCGAGAGCGCTGCCCTGCTCATCCACACAGTTTAGGAGGGGGATGGCAGGCCCTGCAGCGGAAACTAGTCATTATGAGCATTGTTGGGCTCTACTTTAAAAAGAAGCACGCTCGGGCCAAAAACAGAGTGAAAATATAGCTGCAAGCAGCAATGAGGGGTCCAAGCAGATCAGAGTTCCCATGAGAACTAGATGCTATTACATCAAATATATGGCTGTAAACACTCACCGGGTTATCTCCTGTTTGCTGACTTTAAATTGGTTCTCGAAAATGAAAAATCAATTTGATGACTTTTGTGCTGCTTGGTCGGAGGATTGTCTGTGGCAAATTTGTAGCCTGGGAACACCCAGACCTTCACAATTGTACAAATTGGAAGAAGGTCTGAAAAAGTTACGACTTCCAGCAGGGGCGTAACGAGCAGAGAAATTAAACTGATATTGGTACATTAATCTCCAAACCAAATTGTTTCAAAAGTGTAGCAATCTTGTAAATCTTTAAATGCAGTTGTTCACTCGATTCCAAAGACCTACATGTCCATGTTAGCCTGATCCTAACTCTCATACATTCATAATGTACAGAGGGTCAGGCCACTTTCCATTGCCAAGCCTGAACTTCTTTGAATACGGGTACTCTGTTGAATTTTAAAACTATTGGATCTGCCCACTCAGATCTGCCATGACCAATCGCTAATGTTTGGTCATGGCGTATGTCATGCTCAAACTATAGCGCACCACCTCAACGTTATCATTACAGTGCATGAAAATGCACTGTACTGTTCTTCCTAGGCTTCTTATTATTCTTCTTCTAACGTATTTAATGCAGCTTCAACCGTTTGACGTAGAAACTTCATTCAAACTTTGTAACGTAGGTCTTGCTTAGGACACCCGTGCTATGACTTTTTTTTTTGCTTATGCCATATGTGCTTTGTATTTTTCAACTTTGTAACTTTTATACTTTTTAAACTATTAGTTAAAAACTTACAATTTACCCCATAGACTTAACATTGCTCATTATGACATCACGGCAGCAATTAGAATGTTACCCCAGCTGGTCAGCCACCTGGGCACCAACTGTCAGTTTCTCTCAGGCTTTAAGCATACAATCTCTCTGAAGACTACATATCCTGTTAACTGTTTCCTCTGTCCACAACTGTTTCAAAATAAAAGTCCTCACTGCAATAATACACTATTAAATCATTTAACCATTGAAACTACTCAACTATTTAACTGTTCAACCATTCCAACTGTCAGTTATCATCAACTATGCCTCCAGTCAACTACATGAAACCTCCATGTACCTAGCAACCAACATAGCAACCATTGAAATTAAGCGTTTATGACTGTTTCCATAGCAATCAACATGATTATACTGCAGTACTTCTTGTTTCCTGATAGTGGCCACCATGGATAACCTAGCAACAAATGTTTCAAAATAAAAGTCCTCACTGGCAAGTTAGCTAGTTACCATGGTTAGCATAGTTAGCATTATTAGCATAGTTAGCATTTTTAGCATAACTGCTAGAAATGATTAGCTAAGTTAGCTAATCAACCTGGTTAGCATGTTTAGCATAGTTAGCATTTTTAGCATAACTGCAAAAAATCATCAACTAAGTCAGCTAATCAACCTGGTTAGCATTGTTAACAATTTTAGCATTGTTAGCATAGTTAGCATTTTTAACATTATTGCTAGAAATCATCAGTTAAGTTAGCTAATCAAACTGGTTAGCATTGTTAATAAAGTTAGCATTGTTACCATAGTTAGCATTGCTAGCATAGTTAGCATTTTTAGCATAACTGCTAGAAATCATTAGCTAAGTTAGCTAATCAACCTGGTTAGCACTGTGAGCATAGTTAGCATAGTTAACATTTTTACCATAACTGCAAGAAATCAGTAGCTAAGTTAACCAATCAACCTGGTTATCATTGTTACCATAGTTAACATTTTAACAGGAATAGAAATCATTAGTTAAGTTAGAACTGGAATGTTTCAGTTTAAACTGTCTACCTTCACACTATCAACTCTCTGTAAACTATGCAACCACCATGTTTACCCTAGCTACACCTTAGTAACCATATCCACATTATCTATCTATTTTTGCATTTTCATGCACTGGTAATTCCTTGGAATTGCATTTCTAGTTCTCAGCTACTCCCTCTGTTTGCTGATTGGAGCTGCACATTTTTGAGAAAACTTGCTTGAGAAAACCCATGAATATACCGCAGACCCAGATGACGTACTGATGGCAAATGAAAATTGAGCGGAAGTACGTAGGAGGGCGGAGCCAGGCTACATCCATGCTGCATTAGCAGTTGAATTTGTGTGCCTGTGTTTTAGGGGCATTGAAAATGAGCTTCAATGGCCTCTTGGTCAGACAGACCTGCAGAGCCAATCCCAAATTTGCCGGAAGGTTTTTCCAGGCTAGCAAATTTGGTGAAGATTAGACAATATTTATGACATATTTCTGGCAAAAACCGATATGGCAGAAAATCGCATTTGGCACTTTGAACTCGGTTTCATCCAAGGATTCAAATGGTACTTCATCTTTGAAAATCGGACAAATGGATCAACATTTTATTTCATAAATACATGTCTAACTTTGACCTGTTGATGGCCCTAGAGTTCTCAAGGTGCTACCTACCTTACAATACCTACAACTTACACAGCTTCTCTGCTTGGCCCCCAGATAGAGTATGGACTACATTTATATGTTGGTGCGTGTGTGTGTGTGTGTGTGTGTGTGTGGTGCATAAACAGGAAATAGGAGTGGGTGGGGTTGTGAAATATGCTTTTTGAGGGAGCAAGTGAAAGGGACTAAAGTATCTGAAACTTCTATCCCAGACCAAACCAAACTTCACTGCCCAATCGAGGCGGGGTCAGCTCCTGCTGGGGAAAAAACGGGATGATCTCCATGGTAACTGTACAGCTAGGCAATGACTGACCCAAACTGTGTGTGTCCCAGACATTAAGCAGTAAATCTCTTATAGTCTGGAAATGGTCCAATATAACATGTATATGAACACACACACACACACACACACACACACACACACACACACACACACACACACTCACTCACACACACACCAATCCACACACACACACACACACACACACACACATACACGCACACAACCATGCAGTCTGTGTGTGCGTGAATCTCTAGTAATCTAATGCTGGTGCAGTGATGTTCTCAAGAGACTGTGTCTCTCCCAGGTCGTCCTTCACAGGACATGAACTCTGAGCAGATGAGCTTGTCTAAATCCTGGTGAAAGATGGAATACTCAGGCGCGTCTGTGTGTGTGTGTGTGTGTGTGTGTGTGTGTGTATGTGTGTGTGGTGTGTGTGAGTGAGTGAGAGAGAGTGTGTGTGTGTGTGTCTGTGTGTCTGTATTTGTGTGCCTGTGTGTGTGTTAGTCTGTGTGTTTGTATGTGTGTGTTAGTGTGAGTTCAGGGATAAGCATTGCCTATGTTGTTTTGGGAGAGGGGATT
>NC_085013.1:9767906-9797906 GCF_963854185.1 Sardina pilchardus
CTACAAGAAGTTTAGGTATTGGTCTAAGCTTTAGTTTTTATTGTGAAGCAATGGGAAAAATTGTATTGTGGCACAAACTGTACATATGACCCAGAACCATTCAAATGAGACATTATATAGCCTACATTCACCAAGGTCCTATAGGGTATTGTATAGCGTTCCTCTGCTTATGCTCAGAGACATAAATCAGTGTGTGAAAGCATATGGATGTTTTACAGCGCTGTAATGATGGGAACATGAGGGGAATTTCATTTACAGCAATATCGCTGGGTCTTCTGACCCTGCCATTAGCATGGTCATCATCTTCACAGGTCGGCCAGCGCTCTCCTCCTCTCGACCGCAGAGAGACGTTCAAGAGCACATCTCAGACGTCCGACTCACCCGTGGGAGCTATTTAGCAGACACCGCACTCTCACTCACTCACTCACACACATACGCATATGCACACATACTCACTCATGTCTCCTCCACACAAGCTCTCTGAGGGACTGAAAAAAGAACACACACAAAAAGACACAGACACACACGGAGACAGATATACAGACATGCACACACACACGCACACACACACACACACACACACACACACACACACACACACACACATACACACACACACACACACACGCAAACACACACACACGCAAACACACACACACACATAAAATGTTGATTTAAAGGCTGGCTCGAGTTAAAAGTCAGAGACGTGACCACACCAATTGATTTACAGACTCTCTGTGTCTGTTTAAGACAAGGTTGTCCACCCACCAACCACCTCCTGCACACATACACTCTAGCACACACACACAGACATATGTGCACACATTTGCATCAAAGAGAGTATGGGTTGAATTCTTTTGAAACAGTCCTGCGTATTTAGATAACATTGATGGATATCTGTTAGGTCATTAAAATGTCACAGAAAGGTCACTAGTCCTAGTTACGGTCTACGGAGGTAAACGTGTAGACCAGGGGGTTAAAGACCAGCACTGATGGACTTCTGAACATTCCTTCCACAAGAGGTGTTCAGATATTGATTTGACACATCGGATTTTTTAGAGGCATCTAGATATTGATTGTGCATATTCTTTTCAGGAGGAAGTCAGCTATTGACACAAGTATGCATTTGCACACACATTAGCAAAGAGACATACAGAGGCACACACAAATAGACAAACACACACACACACACACACACACACACACACTCACATACATACACAGAGAGAGAAAGAGAGAGAGAGAGAGTGAAGGACAAAAGACTAAGGGACATAGACATAGACATAGACATGTAAAGTATAAAATAAAATTGAGCTTGTCTTGTCTGTAAACTTGTACAACTTCTTTCATCAGTCAAGAATCACAAGCCTCTGTGCAATACACGCAAGCTGCTTCTTGCAACTGCTGCAGTACTGCAAGAAGTGCCAGGACAGACGAGCGATTCTCCTTGGCCAGGCCTCTAGCTCTGCTGGGTCAAGTGAGCTGGAGACACTGTTGTCACTGCTGCCATCGAGACGTTCAGCTCAGTGACAAGTATTGAGTGCTGAAATGCAGTTACATAACACATCATGCATCAACGTGGGTATGTGTTTGTGTATGTGCGTGTTTGTCTGTTATGCGCGTTTTGGGTACGGTGTGCGTTTTTTTTGGTGTGGTTTCCATGGATGTCGGTTTGTTTATGCGAAATGCATGCCGAGGAATTTGCGTGTTGTTGTTGTTGATGATGTTTTCGAATGATGTTCCATGCACATTTCTGTGATTCATCCGAGCGTCGTCTGATTGTGTGCCTGGAACTGGCATCAGCGCTGGCGAGCTGATGGCTGGCGATGGGGCGTGCTGCCCTTTGGCAGTGGCGGTGTGGGGGGCATGGAAAGCACTCGGGAGTCGGGGACATCCTGCTCAGCTCAGGCCATTAGGACGGACACGACCGACTGAGTGGCACGGCCACTGAAAAGAACAGATCATTCAGATTCAGATTCAGATTTTATTTGTCACATACATAAAATGCAGTGAAATGTTACAGTCGGCTCCATGCTAGGAAAAAAGAGGCATACAAACTAACATAGAACAGAAACAGTAACAACAACAACAAAAACAACAAAACAACAATACATTCAAGATGTCGGGGGGGGGGGCTATTGCAGGTAGAGTAGAAAGTGCTATGTGCAGTCAGTTCCATTTAAGTGCCGGACGGCTTGGGGGAAGAAACTCTTCCTGAGTCTCTCAGTCCTTGCCGCCAGTGTGCAGTATCGTCTTCCCGAGGGAAGCAGAGAGAACAGACCATAGTCTGGGTGGCTGGGGTCTCTGAGTATCTTGGTGGTCTTGTCCTTGCACCGCTTGGTATAGATGTCCTTTAGGTTAGGGAGTTGCCCCCCTATGGTGCGTTCAGCTGAACGCACCACTCTCTGCAGGGCCTTTTGGTCTTGGATGGTGGTGTTACCATACCAAGCGGTGATGCACCCAGTCAGGATGCTCTCTATGGTGCTGGAGTAGAAGCTCTGCAGGACTGTTTTGGATGCTCTGAATTTCTTCAGCCTCCTTAGATGGTACAGTCTCTGCCTAGCTTTCTTTACCACAGTGTCCAGGTGGGTAGACCATGTCAGATCCTCAGTGATCTGGACACCGAGGTACTTGAATGTGTCCACCCTCTCCACAGGGGTCCCACTGATGGATAAGGGTGTGTAGTCCCGCACCTGCTTCCTCCCAAAGTCCACCAGCATCTCTTTGGTTTTGGTGACGTTGAGATGGAGATTGTTTCTCTGACACCACTGGGTCAGGCACCTCACTTCCTCCAGGTAGGCCGCCTCATCGTTGTTGTGGATTAGGCCTACCACTACGGTGTCGTCAGCAAACTTAATGATGGTATTTGAGTCTGTGGTGGCTGTACAGTCGTGCGTATGTAGCATGACAGGCAGGGAAAGATGTGATGCAGTAAGTGAGGGTATGTGAAAGTGCGTGTGTGTGTGTGTGTGTGTGTGTGTGTGAGAGAGAGAGAGAGAGAGAGAGAGAGAGAGAGAGAGAGAGTATGTGGGTATGCCACAGAGGGAAGATACAGGGGGATCTTTGGCTAAAGTGCCTCTGGTCTTTTGAAAAAAAAGGTAATCTCAACACTGATGTCACCCCCACAAAGCACACGCAGACACTTTCACTTACAGTAAATACACACACACGCACATACACACAGTAAATACACACACACACGCACATACACACAGTAAATACACACACACGCACGCACATACACACAGTAAATACACACACACACGCACATGCACACAGTCTCATGACGGCCTCTTTACTTTTTTTCTGGGCGAAGCAACTGAGTCTAATTTAGACCGGCCTGTGCCCACAGCCATTATGGTCACCATAGCCACCACTCCTGGCTTCCTGTCTCTTATTCCCCTTTTCCTGTTTCACTCATGGCACTTCCTGTATCCTGGTTAACACTTGCTATCCTTCACCACACACACACACACACACACACACACACACACATGCACCAAAACACACACACACACACACACACACACACACACACACACACACACATTACATTCATATGTAATAACTGTGTCAGGAAAGCATTGGAAATACGTCAGTCAGCAGATACAGAATGGGAGAGGAGAAGAGGAAAGGACAGAGAGCGAGAGAGAGAGACAGAGAGAGAAACAGAGAAAGAGAGAGAGAGAGGTTGTCGGGGTTGTTGTTTTGGGGAGGGGCCCTTCTGGGTCTTTTTGTGGGCAGCCCGTGACGTCCTGCGAGCTGCCGCAGTTAGAGGGGTTAATTATAAGCTCCCAGCAGCGGCGGGGTCATTACTGCGCCTCCACTGAGGACTGGCCGCCCTGCCTGCCTGCCTGCCTGCCTGCCTGCCTGCCTGCCTGCCGCGCTTTAATTGCAGGGCCGCTGCCACTGGCAACGTGTATTTTAGGACTGTAACGGGGTGATAACAGTGGGGTGCGTGCAGTGAGGAGAGGTCCATGGTGCTTGGATGTGAGGACATGAGTGTATGAGTGTGTGTGTGTGTGTGTGTGTGTGTGTGTGTGTGTGTGGGAGAGACAGCAAAAGATCTGAGGGCCTCTTTTGGTTGTGGTGTATCCCAGGGGGAGTGGTGTGGTGTGTGTGTGTGTGTGTCCCATTACGTAAAAGCACTGTAGGATGACAAGTGCGGATGTTTTTCAATATGTATAGAGACATACATCTTACATTAGGTTGACCTCTTATTCAATGGGAAATGTGCAAGATATTTATACGAAGATAAAAGTGTGCACACACACACACACACACACACACACACACACACACACACACACATACACCTATACACACGCACACACATGACTGAATAAGACCATGATGAGCTGACTGCTCTGTACATAGATCACAGCTGACATTTCCATTATATTAATGTCAATATGTACAATATGTAGTGCAGCTATGCACCATAAAACACTTAAATTACTGCTGCTCGTGTGTGTGAACATGGACAGCTGTACCCTAGGTAGAGGTTATTAAATGCATGTGCTTGCTCTCTCTCTCTCCCTCTCTCTCTCTCTCTCTCTCTCTCTCTCTCTCTTCATGATAGCTGTATCAGCAGCTGAGTTGAGTAATAACCGTGTGGCAGTAAATTTGTTGTGTGTGCTATAATTATAGACAATAATAACACACACTCGTGCACAGACTGCACACACGCACACACACAACCTGACCCATGTCACCTTCATCATGATCAGTGGCGTGACTATGTCTTATACTCCTGTGATGTATCAACACACACCTTTGATCTATTCTGGACATCAAAGTCCTTAAAATTATATCTGAACACATGATGTGCCATGCTGGGTGGTTTTATGGCCCCTGCGTTGGTGAGGTTCCTGAGCCAGATCCATGTTGAGGATGAGCGCGGGGGCCCAGACCAGAAGCCTCCCTGACCCCCTCAGCAGGCCCACGTGCTGGGAGATTCACGCGGACACCGAGCCCTCATGTGTGGAGCCGTTTACATCCCAGCGTGGCCCTCCATGGGCCTTTGTGCTCGGAACACTCTCCCCTTTCTTCTCTTCTCCCACAAACAGTTAATGAGGGGCTCCCCTTCCTCTCCTCTTTCTCCCTCCCTCCCTCCCTCTCTATCTATCTCTCTCTCTCGCTCTTTTTCTGTCGTTCTGAGAATCTGAGTATGCAATCAGCATGTTTGGAATAGAGAGAGACACCAGAGAAGCCCACCACCTCCGTTGCGGTGATGCTTGTTAAAGGCGATACAATGAGAGGGGTTTGGAAGTTCTACTCTGAATGCCTTTGGCAACAGTGAGAGCCTGTTCATGCTAATCAAATATCTTTGGTTTGAATTGATTTGATACGAATGTGAGGGGGAGAGGGCTGGAGGACAGAGAGAGTAGGGGGGGGGGGGGGGGTCCTTTAAAGAGTAAGAGAGAGGGAGTGAGAAACAGTGAGAGGGAAGAGAAGGGAGGAAGAGAAGGGAGAAGGGAGGAAGATGGTAAAAAAGAAGAAAGAGATGATTAAGGGATGAAATGAGGTGAGGAGAAGGGGAGAGAGATAGAGAGAGTAAACGAGGCCAGGCGCACAATGGAGTGCAATATTACATTGAGGTGTGTGTGTGTGTGTGTGTGTGTGTGTGTGTGTGTGTGTGTGTGTGTGTGTGTGTGTGTGTGTGTGTGTTGTTTGTGAGTTTCTCCCTACTAGCACATTATATAAGATGCAAAACTGCAGTGTGTGTGTGTGTGTGTGTGTGTGTGTGTGTGTGTGTGTGTGTGTGTGTGTGTGTGTGTGTGTGTGTGTGTACACATACATGCATGTGAGAATGCCCATGAGAGTGAACGTGAGAGACAGAGAAAGACACAGAGAAAGTGAGGGAGAGTTTGTGTGAGTGTGTTAGTGTTTAGTGTTCAGGGTAGAACTTTATGTTTACCAATGACCTTCTGTCCACCCCATACAAGTATGGATACCACAGGCACAAAGCCAGGCCAGTGGTAGACTAAATATTACACCAACATGTCAGATTCCTTCTGGGTGCCCATATGCATTTGTGTTTCATTTCACAGTGTCCAGATGACTGGCTCAGCATTCACATACCCTCCAGCCATTGTCAATTATGATGGTGTGTGTGTGTGTGTGTGTGTGTGTGTGTGTGTGTGCGTGTGTGTGTGTGTGTGTGTGTGTGTGTCCGTCCTTCATATCAATTCATATTCAGTCTCAGTCTGCATTCGGGAGAAGAGGTTGAAGTCCATTTCCCTCCTGCCATACACTCAATGAAACTTGAAAGTTGAAACCCACTGACAGCTCACAGCAAATGAAGTGCCTGCATTATAATACAACACCTTCGCCAGCTCGCTACAGAAATATATTACAGTAAGTAAAGGTTACAAAATAGCTGAAACAATTTCTCAATACCACACAATATCTTTTACAATGACAACGGGCCCCTGAGATTATAAGATGTTTTGTGTGTAGTGGGAAATGTGACTGTTGGTGTGCCACATCTGGTGAGATGAATTGTAAATGTGCTCTAGAAAGTATACTGGGCTGCTGTTGCTGCGCATATGGGGACAGTTCTCATCCACAGCAGCTCCGCTACCATGGATACAGCGAGCATTAATCACCTGAGTTTACTGACCCCCGATGGGTCGTGTGGAGACTTCTTTCCTGTTTCTGTTATTCCTCCCTCACTCCGAGGGGCAGGGGAGGGGGGGCGAGAGAGGGAATGAAGACTGGATGGAGGAGTGGAAAGCCCCAGATGTGCGTCACGGGTCAGGTGCAGCATTCCGAGGGCCAAGAAACCCTGTTCCATCAACAAACCCTCCGTCGGCGTGGAGACGGGGTCCCCCCCGAGAGACCCATCAAAAGCCCTCAGGTCTGCGAGTGTTTACGCCAAGACTTAGACCGCAAGAAAATGAGAAAAGGAAACATTTAGCTACCTTCTTCACCCTCCACTTGCAAACAACACACTCATCCGTGACTCATACACAAAACACATGAGTTAGATGTGTGCCAAGACAACTCTTCCTGCTTCTTCTTTCCTGTTATTGTTATTGTTTGTGAGGCCCTAAGGTGATGGAGTGGTATGCAGCGTTTGGTGGTGATGTCCTCCAGATGAGAAAGACAAAGATAATTGGGTGACAGCATTTATTGACCACTTATAAAAGCGTACCTTTTTACCGCACCCTCGTCTGCACTCTTGCAGCAAAATCCTAAGGCATGCAGTCCTATGTCCTAACATCAGCAACATGTTAGATTATGGTCTGTCAATAAGCCCAGCCAAGCCCAGAGGTTAAGAACCTTTTGTTGTGTCTTCGTCCTTCGTGTCATTTTAAGGGTGTTATAAATAGTTATTATCTAAGGCCGTACACGTGTGCGATGAGTATTGACTGGGTGTGAGCAGAACCCTACTTTGTAATGAAAGATAATGAAAATGAATTATTCAGAGGGAAAGGGCGGAATTAACAAGAGATGTTATCTTACTTCTACAGTAGCCCTTTAACCATGTCTGAGACCTCCGTTATCAGCCGAAGCAAACACACCATTTGGAGTCCTTCTCTGAGCACACCGTTTATAGGGAAGCTCTGAACTGGCTGTGCTGTTTGCTTGTAGGCCAAGGATAAGTAAAGGTCTCTTTCTCTCTTAGTGTCTCCAAAACACACACACACACACACACACACACACACACACACACACACACACACACACACACACACACACACACACACACGTTCTCGGATAGGCTGCATTGGTATACTTTCATTTTTCTCTGGGGACACGCTGCTCTATTAAACCTAAAATTCAACCTGCCCATTGCCTGTTTATTCTCTCTGGGACCAACTGCTATTTCTGTACTGTATATACAGAGAGGGAGGGAGGGAGGGAGAATAAGAGAGAGACAGAGAGAGAGAGAGAGAGAGAGAGAGAGCGAGGGAGTGAGGGAGAGAGATTTGGAAGGGAGTGGGGAGGTAGAGAGAGGGAGAGAAGGAAGGGCGTGATCTTTTTTTCCCAAAATACATCCTGGGTTTCTCCACAGAAACACCACAGAAAGAGGAGAGTTTACCATTCAGTCATTTACTCATTCACACACACACACACACACACACTCTCTCTCTCTCTCTCTCTCTCTCTCTCTCTCTCTCACACACACACACACACACACACACACACACACACACACACACACACACACACAATCAGACTTCCTATTGACATTTCCTGTGACTGGATAAACACAACAACAAAATCAGAAATAGGAGCAGCCATCAGATTGTCCACACATGTTCTCACTCAGGCTGCAGTCATGTTACAATTACTCCTCCAATGAGTCTTTTTACTGCAGAGACCAAGAATGCGCTTACACTGGTGAAATAAAACAAAAAATCCCATTGGGAAACTTTTCAAGGAAATTTGAACACCACTTCACACCAGTTTCATGTCTGATCTCCTGTGAATCATTTGACAACACTTGGATGTTTCTTTCACAGACATTCACACACCCACATCCACACCCACACATGCACACACACGCTTGGGTTGTATTTATGCATAATTTGTTGACTCTGGATGTTTCTGACGGCAACATAGTGGAAGGGGGTTGACAATGTCAGTCTAGGCCTCTGAGTTTCATCACCCGAGATAGACTGGGATTAGTTGCTCAGGAATGTTGTATAATGATCCTTTCTTCAACATAACAATTATGTGAGTGGCAAGGGACTGACTGAGATGTGGGTGAGGGACACATTGGTATGTTCAAAACAACAAACTCTCTCATTCTCTTACTCACTCACACAAATACACACACACACACACACACACACAAGCACACACACACACACAGACACGATCCATTCCTGGTGAAAGCATTGATTTGGTGTTGTGTGTGGGTGGATGAGTTTTTTTTTTTTTTCGTGACAAATTCTTGTGGTTTTAGGAAAGACCGCAACTGGCCAGGGTCCCGGGACCTTCCATTCAGCCCACAAGCACAGTTCAGAAATCTGTCCACAACAATCTCACACATCCTTGAATCCTTGACCGCCATCAACAAAAGGTTACTCAGTAAAAAAAAATGGGTCACTCTGTAAGACACACACACACATACTGTACAGTAGACACACAGCCTCGGGTGGATATTTCATTTTTATACATGTGCACATTGATATACAGTATGCTTGCTCAGTTTAAAGTGTATAATTGGGCGTAATTGACAGCAAACAAGTGTCCACAGTTCCAAAGTGTTAGCAAAGCAAGTGCAGTCCACAGTGTGGTGATGTGAACATCCCTCACTGAACAGGTCTATGATCTGTTCCACTCAATGGGGATTACAGGTTACTTACAGTAGCAGAGCTTTTTTTTTTTTTTTTTTTTTTTAAAGAGACTTATGATATTAAAAAAAACAATAAGAATAACATTGACATTAAAATTAACACTTTAAAGTAAAGTTTTATAGCCTAAACGTGATTTTAATGACTCTTGAGTGATTTTATCTCATCTTGAAGTTATTGCAGCAGTTCAAAAGCGGAGAACTGTAGCAACTCCCATCACCATGATTTTATTTTATTTTTATGTTTTTATCAGACGTGTTATAAAACACATGTGTTCTGAAGGTCATTGCTGAGATCTGGGATCTCACATTACGACATTCTTAGAAACGTGGGAACAACAGACTCCGGTGAATATCACAACTGTGAGTAGTCAAGCCATTTGAAGCCAGAGAGGTTCTCAGAATTGTTGGACCTGATTATGATGAATATCTCAGTTCAGTTCAGTTTTGAAAGGAGTCACGCCATTTCAAAACAGTCTGTTGCTTGCTGTATTTTAGATTAGCATTACAGGCTAACTGAGTTAGTCATCTGGATAGACATGAAAGACTCGTGGAATGAAAGTGTCCTGCAACCAATTTGTTGATGGAGGGGGTGTTTTGTGCTTTGAAGTTCTAATTAGAGATAGAGAGTAAACAAGTCATATGTTTAATTTAAAATCAAATTAAATATGATTATCTTATTTTGTGATTTATATCCTCATGTTATTTACACACACAAAAGCTACATCATTTATTCTACTCAGTCACATGACATCTGTTTATCAGAAGGGCAAACTCCGCTCGTGCTATATAAGTTACAATACGATATAAATATGATACAAATTGTACTGCCTCTGATCCAGCAACCCTACTTGCCTCTTCCTGATGATACCAATATTTTAGGCATATCGGAAAGACAGTCACAGCCTAGGAGAGACAGAGAGACCTAAGACAGACAAACAGACAGACAAACAGATAAACAGACAGACAGAAACAGTGTGAGATGAGGCAGAGGAAAAAGAAAGGAAAGAGAGAGTAAGAAACAGAAGAGAAGAGAAAAGGTGGAGTGAGGAAGAGTGCGGTGATGTATGGGAGGCCGTCCGTGGCAGTGCCCTGTGTGGCCCTTCGGGACTGTGGGAACCGAGGGAACCTGGACAGAGTCTGTTTGCTTTAGTGGTCAGCCGAGCAGCGCCACTGAGGTGGAAACACTGAGCTGGGCTTGGAACACTCAGCTCACGGACGCCAGAGAGGACTCTGGGAGGTGCTGAAGATCATGAGAGAATGAACAGTCCAAGATTTTTGGTGTGTTTGTTTTTTTTTTGTTTTTGTTTTTTTTCTTTATGATGGAGCCAAACACCATTTGCAGTTTGTGCTTATACTTGTTCTGAGAAAACACTTCATGGCATAAAATAGTTAGATAGTAAGATAGTATACATCAAAAAATAGTCCAGTTTGCCACCATAGATTTGGTTTGCATCACTCTTTTAATGTGGCTGTTCCTGGCAGAATATGGTATTTCATGAGCCCATTAAAACAGCCTGCCAATAGAGGTTCCATGTCTCTTAAAATACTGTGTGTCCTACGCCCACCATTAGCACTTAGACACAATAAACCACTAATCATTAAAAAAACCACTTGTTATTGTCCTTTTGCTACATAGATATGTCACACATTTCAATTATACGTATAATTGAACCATGACAAACGTTTATATTGAAGATGTATGGAGGTACTACTTACTGTAGCTTTGTTATAGAATATGACTTTCTAGGAAGCCTCAGAACACAGTGAGGACAAACCTTGTGGGCATAGTGTTACTTAAAAAAAGCCTCTAATGCTCTGGAACATGGGAAAACTAGGAGGCTGTTCCAGGCAAACAAAAATTCCATCTTAGAGCCCTCTCGCTGCTCGCAAAAACCCAGAGATTTATTAAAGCAATAATCCAAGTCGGGAGTAAGACGCTCTTATGAATGAATTCATCGGCGCGGAGAGCCGGAAAAACCCCTTGGCTCTCGCCATACTGTAAGTCTGATTTACGCTTTCTAAAGGTGATTCTCTGGGAAGCTTTGTGTGTACTCCTCATGTCAGAGTGGGTGAAGTTACCTTGAAGGCGGTGAGAAGTGATGTGGTGGAGTCAGCTGACGTCGACGGAGACGAGCGGAGAGAATCCCGGGGCTGAGCCAGGCGACGTGTCAACAAGGATCACTTGTCAACTTGCTTAAGGGCTTTTGTTCTGTAATGGATGCTACCACTTTACGCAACACTCATGAGAACACACATGCACACACACACACAGTCACAATCACAAACACATTATACACTATCACAATCACAAACACACACACACACACACACACACATGCACATGCACACCATGCCCACACAGGCGCACGTAGTCACACACACATTCAGACATACAGTCACAAACACACTCACACATACACAGTCTCAAACACACTCACACATAGCACGCACACACACACAGCGAGAGAGAGACAGAGACAGAAATATAGAGAGACAGAGAGTGTCCTTCCCCGTCAAACATCTTCATCAGGACCTTGTGTACTGACACAAAAGGACATCCAGTGTCAGCCATGATCCTCCTGATGATTTATTAGTAAAGACAGTAAAGGTAAGATGCACACATACGGCATACTGTATATACACACCACAAAGCAAGGTCACCTACTGACACTCACAGACACAGACACACACACACACACACACACACACACACACACACAGACACACAGACACACACACAGACACACACAAACACACACACACACACACACACACACACACACACACACAGGCTTTTCTAGAGGAGAAGAGGAGTTTAGGGTGTGCATCCCAATGAAAATGTATTCTCTCTATAGTACAGTGTTCTGATAACTGGGTCAGCGCTCTATTAGTTCTGTGGGTTAAATAACAATGCTGGAAACTAGGGGTGTAAAAAATAACCGATACATATCGATATTCGTTTTTAACCTGTAAAAGACGACTACATCGATGCATCAAGCCTCGTTTCGAATTTTTCATGACATGAATCGGTTATTGTTTCGATTTTAAAGAAACAAATCGGTTCACATTCGCAAACGTTTCTGACTTGACCGTCTCTTATGAAATACTCGATTTCCTGGCCTGGTGCGTGGCTGTGTGCATCCCAATTTTGATTTGAGAACAATGACAGCCTCTCATTGGTCAAAGATGGCATAGCCTATCACGTTCTTCTATCCATTCCAACGAAACGTGCCCTGGACGTGCCTGAAGGAATGCCAGTCTTCCTCAGAAAAGATTTCTGACAACTCCGAACCTATATTCAACGCGCCGGCGAAACTTAAATCCAAAGTTTGGAAGTCGTTTGGCTTTTTCAAAAGAGAAGGTCTCTTTATATGGCTCTGGTTCTATCTCTCCCGTTGTCAAGCTGGCATATCCCAGGATTCTGATTAACTTTAACTTTGAAAGATCGCTACTTTTATAGCCTAGGCTACATGGCATCCAACTAGCTACAATCCACCTCCGTCATATGCTACAATGTTACTATGGTTCTGCACGTCTGTATTTCAGCTTGGATGCAACGTGACAGTTCATTTAAACTTCGCAACGAGTTTGGCGAATTAATATTCAAGTGTGATACGGGAACTACTTCAAAGGTAGCAGGTTATACGACGTTAATGGCCACCCCATCAGCCAATCAGAGAAGAGAATTCCATTGTTGAGGGAGATAAGCAGAGAATCATTTATTCTTTTACATGAGAAAAGGCCAAGGGCAAAGCACTGCTTTATTTTCTTTTGTAACGACACCTCTTTGGTCTTTAATTTTTTTATGCAACATATACAGAGATATGTGTTTCTTCTGTTTATTTCTTTATGGTGTCCTCAGTGTGTGCCATTACTAAAATATTATATGAAAAACCTCACCTTTTCACAATAAAATGTTTTGTCATGTTCATACATCAAGTTGTTTGTCCTATTGATAACCATTAACTTGATCATGTAAAATGTGCACAATTGTAAAGTGAATGTGCACAATGAAAAATAACTTTCAGAATGCTTTCGATTATTGAACCGCATCGAATTGCATCGAATCGCATCGAATTGAATCGTACCGAATCGTTTGCTATTAACATGTATCTTTTTTTGAATCGTATCGTGACAATGTATCTAGATGCGAATCGTATCGTCTTTCACATGAGAGATTCACACCCCTACTGGAAACGCAGCCACAAAAGTACAGTACAAAAAAAACAGGCCTCTATGGCTTTCCTTAAGA
Organism: Sardina pilchardus; assembly: GCF_963854185.1. NCBI lineage: Eukaryota > Metazoa > Chordata > Actinopteri > Clupeiformes > Clupeidae > Sardina > Sardina pilchardus. Next base: position 9,781,472 of record NC_085013.1, read on the forward strand.
ATGTATGAGCATGCAATAGCGCTGTGGTTTCAAGTCCAACCACAAAAGTAATTAACTAATATATGTGGCTAAAGCTATTGTGCAAAACCCACCATTCAGTTGAGTAGCTGAAATATTTGAGGTAAAAACCAATCTAGATGATGACAGCCTTGGGTATTGGAAGAATCTGGGATCAACTGACAGTATCTAGACGTGAAGACCAATTTGGCTCTCTTACAAACCCACAGTCTGTGACGGTGATCCATACAGTAGGCTGTGGCTTTAAAGCATTGGAACCCAATGATTAATGGAACTAATGGTTTGCTCGAGGCTGTACAGCAAAACATCTAAAATCCAAAGTGAAATGTGTTTCTTCATTCTCAAAGCAATTTCAGCAATGCTGGTCACATTGTATCACACTTGTGCCCCTCTCTCAAAATATGAACGCAATATGGTTGTCATGATGATTTCTATTCAGACACAGAAGTTGTTCTGGACAATTCAAACATGGACAGGTACAGACATGTTTTATCACCATGTTTATTTGAGGACTTGTGATGAACAATAGTTAGTCAAGTAACCAACTAGTGAAGAGCGCCATCTGCTGGTCTGTTTCAGACTACAACAAACTGGCAACAGAGACATTATCAGCTAGGAAACCAGAGGGGTGTTTTATGGAGTGAGAACATGATACTACTCTAAGTCCCCTTAGGGAGGATAGCCTACTGCTTGAAGACAAACAAATAATCCATGTCAACCGTTCAGTACAACAGACTCAGCTATCCTCTATCCTCCACATTAAAAAACTGCCTCAGGGAAGAGATAGACCAGGAGATAACACCATGCTTCAATTTAAAGGAGAAAAAGAAAACACTATCATCGCTTCTAAACAGTCCATTCACTTTGGGAACTATCAGTCAAGGCCACTTCAATTGATACATTCACACAGGCGTGTTTAAGTGAGGAAGGTAGAAAGAGACATACTGGTGAGTGGAAAGGGCACCAGTCAAATTTGCTCCAACTATATAAACTGCTCCAAGAATATAAACGTCTGTTCAACCAGGCCCAATGTCCATTTTATCTCATTGCAGCATTACTTGAAAAACATACAATCAATGGTAGATTCAAGTAGAGTGAACACTTTACGGACACTAGTCCAGGCCTGACTGTTGCATTCAGGCTTCAATTTATTGACCACATCAACATACAGTAGAGCACACCAGAGAACAGATTTCCAGGTCAGGCCTCCTTGCGCAATTCTTACAATGAAGCAGTATAGTGGCTGAGGATCCCTCTTATGGGATGACTTCTCAACAATGGTTCAGAAGAGCTTAATATTGTGGTGTGTGTGAAGGTCTGACTTCAGTATGGAGGACATTACGATGACAGGGGAACAACGTGCTAAGCAGAACGTGCCGAGTGTATCTGAGTTAGACTTTGACAGACTGCACAGTTAAGGGCTGAACAGAGTTCTGCTGATGACCAGCGTCATGAATGGGCAGCGTGGAGTGGACCGAGATGATTTATGTACGTGGCAGACCCTTTCTTCTCTCTACACTCTCTCATGCAGACACACACACTCAAAGCATCAATGTCACCAATTAAATACTGTAGGTCCCCATTAATCATATCCTGGGCTTCCTGGACCATTTCCCTCACATCCACAGAACTTTTAACAGTCCTTGCCTCTCTCTTTTTCTCCACCCAGAGGCAAACCTCTACTTCTCCTCTACCCACCCCCTCTCTCAGCTGGACCAATAAAGCAAACAATGTCACTAATTTAGAGCAAGGGTGCTGCATTCCTGCTCCTGCCGCCAGCTATGCAAAGCACGACCTGCGAGTGGGGAGGGTGCGCCTGTGGGAGTGTGGGTCTCCTGAGGGTGAGTGCCCTGCTGTGTGTTGTGTGTGTGTGTGAGAGAGAGAGGGAGCTAGTGAATGGGTGCTGAAATATCAGATCACCGAGTATTCAGTGTTAACACCCCCGAGCAGTCAACGACACGTCTGGACCACTGGTGTGCTGTGGTGGTAGTAAGACACACAGACGTGTTGTGGGCTTTCAGCATCATGCATTTCACTGTTCTGAAAAGCACAAAAGCACAAGTATTCTGCTGGTTTGTTGATTTTTCTCCTCTTTCATTCTTTTGTAGGAGCACGACCCCGGACACATTAATGTGGGTGTCCATACAGTAAAAACAGACAGCGAGACATCATTTACTCCATATACAATATAAAGCGGCAAAAAAAACTCTTTATGGTTTACAAGCAATACATTCAAAAAAGCTCAAACATCAGTCTTTTTTTTGCTAGCTCTGTGACAAACACTGTTTCTGAAGGAATTCTGCACAAAACACACACATACACACACACACACACACACACACACACACACTTGCTTTTGATACTGGTCAAATAAGAACCATTTTGTTACTATTTCAATCGGTCTTGGTATAAGCATTTCAATTTTAGAAACCTGAGCCAGAATATCACTGAAGTATTGTGGCATGGGGTGCTTCTAAGCATTTGTGCGTGTGTGCGTCTTCAAGGATTCCGAAAAAATGGGATAAGAAACAAATATGCAAGTAGCACGAATAAATACAAAAACATTAGGCAGCAAAAAAGTCTGGTTAAGGTCCACTAACAGACACTACAGGCCCCAGATTAAGTTTAGACAGAGTAGCGTAGCTCTCTCTGCATTCTTCACCTGCCCTCAGAACAAGCAGATGTCTCCCATTGAGCTCCAGTTAGAGGAGTTACAGGGTTAAAAAAGTTAAAGGTTATGAAGCCCCACCCCTTTTTTGACCAGTGGTAGCCAGTCCCTGTGAAGAGGTGGCACTAGCTGGAGTCCCTCCGTGTGGGTGCAGGGCACAGTGCAATAATCATTAACCCTTTGTTTCATCCGATGCGAGTTTTAAAAATGTCCGCTGTGTACTGCAATGCAAGCCCACACACACGTTCAAACAGATAACCGTACACACAGACACACATACAAACATACACACAAAAACCTCTGCGCACACACACACACACACACACACACACACACACAAACACACAGGGAGAGATATCTAGAAAGAGGGTGATGCTTTGTACAAATGGTGGGCAAAAAAAGCAACAGAAAAAGTATGTGTGTCTGTGCATACAAAACGCATGTACATCATGTGAGGTTGTTTGATGTGTTCAGAGTTGTAGAGAGTATCTGGAATGGCAAGGGTCTACAGAGACACAGGCAAAGTCTAAAGTGATGCATAGGAGAATCTGGCGGTCCATCAATGGTAACACTTGGGTATGAGATGCATACAGTATTGTAACAGTAAAATAAAACCCCAACCTGGGCCAACCCCCTAATGCCTATCTCTACTTATTCATATAAAAAAATAAAATAGAGGAAAAAATAATAATAAACAATGCTTGAATAGTTGACGATGTTGAGAGAGGATGTGTTTTGAGTGAAATGTCGGTAGAGTCCAGCACGAATCCTGGCGTGGGACTGGCAACAAGAGACAGCAAGAGTGACAGAACAAGACGGAGAGAAAGAAAGAAAAACGAGAGAGAGAGCAAGTGAGAGAGAGAGAGAAAAGAGAGAGAGGGAGGGAGGGAGAGAGAGAGAGAGAGAAAGAGAGTGAGAGAGATGGAGATAGAGAGAGATGCGTTGGAGTTTGCCAGGGCCTCCGTGCCGGCTCTGCGTCTGTAAACTCTGCGTCGGCTCCACTCGCGTCTGTCTGCGCTTCTCCTCGGCGTAGCGATCGGTGGCATTGGTGGTGTTTTGACTTTCAAGGGACTTTTTAGATTCCGCCCCTTCAGTCCCCCCTCCCCTCCCGTTACCTTCCCCCTACCCCCGCCCAAAAAAGAAAGCTGCTGATTGGAGTTGCCATGGCGAGGCACGTGTTTGCAGCTCTGCCGCCGGGCTCCTCCTCCTCCTCTAGGTGTCCTCCTCCTCCTCCTGCCGGGCGGCCAGCACCCTCCTCCGGAGCGCCTCGTCGCCGAACGTTTCGGGGAGGCCCTCGGGCGAGCGGCGGCCCTTGTGCCACAGGTCCTCCCGCGAGCCGCTCTCGTCCTCCTCGTCCTCCTCCTCCTCTTCATCGTCCTCCTCGCCGTCGGCCATCTGCTCGTCCTCCAGCTGCTGCCTCAGACGCGCCTCAGACAGCTGCTTCCCTGGGGGCACCGCAGAGCACCGCGTCACAGGCACATTAAGACTATGAAGCACGTGGGCTAACTTTCCGTCAGTTGGAAAAGGAACTTAAAGTGTTTTCGGTCATTTCAGACATTAATATTTTATAATACAATTAATATTATACAACTCGACTGCCAATCAAAACACATTCTTCATTGCTACTGAAGCTAGTTTGACTGATTGGCTGAGGGCACAGCACCAAGTCACAGAGGCATGTAGGTTAACTTTTGTGTCAATCAGACACACACACAGGGCCAGTTTTCCATACAAGGATTTTAGTGAAGTGTACATGAAGATCTTAAATTGAAGTTCTCTTTTATTTTAGGACTGGAATGCTATAGCCCTATGAGATCTGGGTGAAATCTGGCATTGGTATTTGAACTGCCCAACAAAATGCACTCACTGGCCACTTTTTGGGTATATTTGTTCAATTGCTTATTAATGCAAAAATACAGCCAATAAAATGTTAAAACGTTCAAATCAAGCAACAGAATGGGGAAGAAAGGTGATTTAAGGGACTTTGAACATGGTATAGTTGCTGGTGCCAGACAGGCCGGTGTCAATATTTCAGAAAGTGCTGATCTACTGGGATTTTTACACACAACCATCTCTAGGGTTTAAACTTTAAAGAGAATGGTCCGAAAAAGATAAAATATCCAGTCAGCAGCACTTGTCTGGGCGAAAATGCCTTGTTGATGCCAGAGGTCAGAGGAGACTGGCTTGACTAGTTTGAGCTGACAGAAAGGCGTGAGTAACTCAGATAACCACGTGTTATAACAGACGCATGCGGAAGGGCATCTCTGAACGTCAAGCTTTGAAGCAGATGGGCTACAGCAGCAAGAAGACCACACAGGATGTCACTCATGAAGTACTCATAAGAACAGGAAACTGAGGCTACAATTAGCACAGGCTCACCAACATCGAACAGCAGAAGACTGGAAAAACCTTGCCTGGTCTGAGGAGTCTTGATTTCTGCTACGACATTCGGATGTTTAGGGTCAGAATTAAAATTGCGGTATATGATAGCATTGATTGATCGATACAATGATCGTATCAACGGCCCTCAAATGGCCTCGACAGTCACCAGATCTAAATCTACTAGAGCACCTTGGGATGTGGTGGGACAGGAGACCCGCATCATGGATGTGCAGCCGACAAATCTGCAACAACTACGTGATACAGTCATATCAATATGGACTGAAATCTCAGAAAAACGTTTCTACCATGTTGAATCTATACCACCAAGACTTAAGGCAGTTCGGAAGGCAAAACAGGCTTCAACCAGACCCCAGCAGGGTGTACCTAATGAGGGGGCCGATGAGTGTACACCCCTTGAACACGGTCTGTTCTACTGAAAACACATTAACAAGGTGCCCCCGGAGAAACCTATTGATATCTGAACTAAAATCTAACACACCCCTACATACAGCGATCTGAACGCAAGCAATGTTGCATAAACAGCATAACCATGTTTCAAACCACCAAGATTTCAAGGCATGTGGTTTAACGAGTTTGCTGAAGTAGAAGATGCTACATTTCTCGAAACTCAGGGTTTCTTACCTCTTTTTTGGTTACATCTAAGTTAACTATTTATCGTGGGGGGTTTTTCTCCAAGGAGAGGAGCTTGCAGCAAATATAAGCCCAAACCCTGAGACCAATGGGTTATTAGTTCATTTGATTAGCCATTCTGTATTTATCTATCCTCGAAGATGAACAGGACAAGAACAGAAGTGTGCCAATGTGTCAATTCATTCATTTGGTTTGGCAACGGTCTGCGTTTATCTACAGAGGTACAGTAGTTCCATGCAAATTACCTGACCTATCCTTCTAACTGTGAAAGCAGCAATGTAAGACAGTGTATGCCGTTGTGAAAGAAGTCCGATCTCAAACTGCTAGTCTGTGACTGCTGTCGGGTGAACTGCAACAAATACAACCAATGCTCTTGAATTACTTACTACTTTGGTAGTAGTTACTTTGGAATCTTCTAGATGGGAAGACAAAGTCAGCGATGAACACCAGTATCTAAAAGAAAGAGGGAGGGCTGGTTAGAACACGTCAGAAAGATAGAGAACACTGAGAAAACATGAAAGCTTAACTTCTGGACACCGACACACACGACACACACACTGCAGTCAATCACATGAAACAGGAGGGCTGATGTCAAAACAGATGATTATCAAATACTCTGTGTGTGTTTGAAATGGCTGTTAGCTGTTAGAGAGGCCTTAGAGAGGTACCAGGGGCTTCTGACCACAGCAAAGACAGCCTATTGCTTATGAGGCTGAGGAAGGCATTTTTGACTTGACTCGACTTGGCACTACACAGCAATGATCATGAGTGACTGTTTCTCTCTTTCATTGGAAATTAAAACCTTGTGACTGACATTCTTCTCTGTCACACAGAGACACAGTTCTTTCTAACATGAATGCAGGTTCACTCAATGTGTAGTGTGTGTGTGTGTGTGTGTGTGTGTGTGTTTCCATTTTTAAAAAAGAGAACTAACCAGTCCCAGGACTAGACCAGAGAAGAGAGTTGCCAGGGCGAAGATCACATAGGACCCCCACACAGGGATGCCCAACTGCTCCGTCAGATAGTTGTGGCAATGCTGGAGAGGAGAGGCACATGATTAATCACAACACACATTACAGCCATGCCATTGTGCCATTTATCAACACAAGGGCACTTAAAAGTCAATACATCTAAATGAAGCATATAAAGCAGTATTGTTTGTTGAGAAATTATGACTATATACTATATAATTATTACTATATCCTATGACATTCCTGGTCTGGTAGGGAAAAATTAGACCAGTAGTCCATTGATTAACTTTCCAGGGTTCACCCTGGTTGCTTCAGTTGTACTCGATGAGACAATATGACCAGGAAACATGTGAGCAACAGAAATAGCTGAAGTATTTCCTTGACATATTAGGTACAGGGAAGCTACATTACAGGGAAGCTACATACATAACTGAACTACATAACCGAAGCATTCCATTCCCATTGCATCTGCTGCAACCATTAGCTTCCACTGTAATCAATGGAAGTAGCTACAGTACACCGGACATTATAGCGGTGAGTACGTTCAGAAAAAATAGACCAAATGCTTTTTACGTGTCGCATCGCGAATGCAACACTACATGCCCGGTATAGCTTCGCTGTTATAGTGACGACCAATTCCAACCTGTAAATGAGTGGAGGAATCCAGCAATGCTATGGAGGATTGAGCAGCTCCACGGTTTTCCTAGTTTAGGTGTCGGGTGAGACTGTACCAGTCTCTGTGGAGAACCTACCCGTATGAACATGGAGAGCTTGAAGAGTGCAGACATGGAGTTCATCCTGCCATAGGGGAACAGACAGTAGAGGTACAAGATTAGCTAATGCAGCAGTGAACACAGGTAGCGAGACTATGTAACTAGGGCTGGACATAGAGGCTACTTGCTAAGACACCACAGTCATGTGAAATGGACAAATGGCTTCTTCATATCGTTGAAAATCTATGTACATGAAGACATCCATGATATGCTGGGAATGGTAACAGGTAACGCAAGAAGGATATGGGGTTTCTGAGTTCAAGATAGAACCACACATGCTCAAACATTTACATATTGACAAAGCAGACTCACAAAAAGGAGGATGGACCGAACCACGAGGACACTGGTTCGATAGTCTGCCATTTCTTTTCATCAATGAAGCTAAGGAAGTCCTCTTTGGTGCGTGGTCCCTGGTACCGCCGAAACACACCATCTTTACAGCTGAAACATACACACACGCACACACACACACACACACATTACTCATTCAGTCATTAACCACAACCTGCTCAGCAAAAATAACCCACAAGAAGCTTTCCTTTTCACAGAGCTTTGCAATGGTATATGTCCATACCGAGTTTCAGTTCTGCCTCTTATAGAGAGAGAGAGAGAGAGAGAGAGAGAGAGAGAGAGAGAGACGCACTACTCAGGAAGTACGTTTGAGATTAAAATCTGCCCAGTGTTTCTGATGTACGTGTTTCTTTCCCTGGAATACATATTTTGTCACAAACTTGTATCACTCCCCAGTGAATGTAGATCCATAAATAATCATTAGTGATTCTGCATTGCACACAACACTTACTGGTAGATGGTAGGAAGGGAGGTGATAATAAATCTGCCACTTAGTCCTGCAGAGACAAAAGAGGAGGAGAGAAGAGGTAGAGTAGAGTCAGGCACCTTTAGACACGACCAGCACTGGCCATGGTAGTGGCCCTACGACAGTCATATCAGCTTCTATTTATATTCCAAAGGATCCCTAGTCTGCACGGGCAGATTATGCAGATTAAAATGCATTGTTGCAAAGCCAAGCTTCATACCTGGCTGCTCAGTGACATCCACCTTGGCAATGTTGACGCCCAGATCCTCTCCCCACTCGGCAAACTCCCCCCACACAGGCTGCAGTTGTCGACATGCAGGGCACCAAGGGGCAAAACTGGGGAGGCATTACATTCAACATAACCTCATTGGTGTGACACTGCCTACAACACACATACAGCTCAAAGCCTAAATTGTACCATTAGAGGGTGGCTGGACCAAATCACATCAGGCCTCTGTGAGGTTCAAGACAGGAAGCCAAGAAAAACAAAAGAAATAGGGAATATAATCTTGAACACAATTGTCCATATAGATTGGTAGCAATGCAACACACATATCCAATAACAGGGGAATAAGGCTACCCACAGTTGAATTGAGCTGTCATTGTCAAAATACAGTTTCAATGTATTACACTGGGAAAGAGTATTACACTGGGAAAGAGGATACCAAATCATCTTATGGGTGGTATTAGGAGAACATTAGTGTCACATGTCTGTCCACAACCCTGAGGCCAGCTGCACAATATTTCTTTATCTAAAAGTGACTTTTTTTGCAGTAGGCCTAAATCAATCTTTAACCCAACTGAATGTGTAATTAAAATACACCCTGACTATTCCGTGAACAGGTGAGCGCAGCATTGGTTTCAGACCGTTGAAAAAAGCTGTTAACATGAGCTATGTTACATGAGTATATTATATCATAGTTGAACATTCTGATTTTGGAGCATTTGAGCTCAAGTACCAGTTGCCACATGAGGTTTTGCAGCTGGCTAGCTTCATTCATACGACTGTCCTTACAATGCTTCCAGTGATGGCGCAGCTGTTCATCAACTTAGCCCACTTCATAACAAACAATAATGGTAGCAACATCAACATTTGTCTGCTTTACCAATACGTTGGGGGTGCTATTATGTCTCACAAACATTCACTTTGCATAGTGTACTTTCACGACTGGTACACGTCTTACCAGAAATCATATACAATCTAGCTACAGGCTAAAAACGGACATCTAGATGAGTATACTCTAGCTACCAAGCTAATGTTAGGCAAATGGGATAAGGGCTACACCGCCTTAGCTAGCAAGCTAGCTGTTTGTTAGTTTATTTAATGATACAGGCAATCACTTACAACTATCTCCTGTTACGTTGACAATATGTCATAGCTGCTCGTTAATGGAGCTATCTAGCTGTCTAGACGGCAAGCGTTAGCCAACCACTGTGTTTACAAACATGCTGTCAAAGCACTAAACTACTTATGCTAGCTAAGTTAGCTTGGCGCCGCAGCTAACTGGTAATGTTAACGTAACCAGTCGCATGGTGACTTCACTTACAATTCTATCATCCATTCTCCGGTCAGTATGTCTTCCCAGTTTCCGTCTGTTACCTCTTTCAGACTCCCCTTCTTGGCAAGGGCTGTCTGAGGCGCCTTCAAAAATACAAAGACGCTAAAGAGTACCATAAATGTTCGCCAAAGAACATGTTTTCTAGCTGTTCCTACTTCGTAGTCCAGCAAGGACGCCATGGTCGGGTCACCACTCGCCTCACTGTAAGCTTAACTTCCGCTTAGCATCAGTTGATAACCTCCCCCTTGCCATATCCTCATAGGAGGCGCTTTGAAAATTGCGTCAAGTTTGAACGAGTGTGTTGGAAAGGCTAAGGTAGGGAGGAGTAGTTGAAGGGGAGTAATGCTTAGGCCTGCACATTCTAATCTAGCGTATGAGAGTGGGGTACCAAAACAGGCTATTTGTTTGTGTATCATTAGGCTAGCCTACTACAACATGGTTAATGGCTAGAAGCAAATGTCTAAATAATGAAAAAGGATAGAATAACTGAATTAAATGAAATGCATGAGAATGGCATAATGAATGCACACAGTAGCCTATACCCAGGGGGGCAAAACCCCCTATTTTAGGGAAATCAGACATGGGCTGCTGTAAAAGGTTGTCATACAAAAATAAAATCTAGGGTGTCCTAGGATCACAACCTGGGTGGCCAACCCGGTCAATAAGCTGCTGTTTGTGTTTTATCACCCTCTTTATGCCCCATTATAAGTGTATGGACGAATATATTATGGGGTGAATAGGGTAAAAATTTTAACAAATAGATATTCCCACAAAAAATCCTCAGATGATTACTCACTGTAAGATAATACTTTTTTGTATTGCAAGTTTTCTATACATTCATGTAGATGAACCATTATCTAATGAAATATGCAAAATGTGCATACATTTATAGCCTTGGACTTGGGGGGCTTAAAGTGCACCTCTATCAACCCAACAAACTTTTTGTGAAAGATCTGGCTATGCTGAATATAAAACATAATGTCAACATGGGACAATTTTGGGTTACACTAACCTAAAGCTACATGGGTGCTCATTGAGAATCAATGCATTACAATACAATGCAAATACTATGGAGAGATGCATTGTCCAATGTTGTGGAAGAAGGTGAGACTCGTCATAGCACATATTAAATCATATCTACAGGGTGTAAGATCCTAGAAAATATATAGGTTAGGCTCAGCCTAGGCTGTTTCTTACTGTATTTACCCATAAGGTACAGGCCAAACATTGATAATTTGGCTATTGCGTACATTTAAGTGTATGATGCCTCATTTACATACTTGTACATGATATTTTTTAAAAAACTTGCAATACAAAAAAGTATTGCCTTAATGTAGCCTAAATAATCATCTGAGGAATTTTTGTAGGGATATCTATTTGTTAAAATTTTTACCCTATTCACCCCATAATTTATTCATCCATAGACTTATAATGGGGCATAAAAAGGGCGATAACACACAAACAGCAGCTTATTGACCGGGTTGGCCACCCAGGTTGTGATCCTGGGACATCTTAGATTTTATTTTTGCATGACAACCTTTTACAGCAGCCCATGTCTGTAAAACCCCCTTTGCCCCCTGGGTACTATTCTATCCTTGCACACCTTTCTTTGGGTTTAAGTTAGGTGATGATGCCTAGGTGATAATTGCTATTTCAATGGGCCCTTCTCATGTAAACTATGAGCCAACCTCAAAATTAGTGAGCCAACCAACCCCGCCCACATTGAGGTAGGCTATATTTTTCCACAAACATTGTTAGCCTGCTAGTATTAGTCACCTCAGGATCTCAAACTTAATCTCATTTAAAACAAAATACATGTTTTAGTTCGTAAGTTGTATAGTGGAAGGTAGCCTATAAAGTCCAGGAATTGACCCCCCAAAACTAAAAAGTTTTACTCACCTAAAGGGTTAATGACTTTGAGACCTCTTACATAGCTAGAATTACTCTGGTCCTCTGGTACTCTGGTCCATTTTAGTGTTGGAATTGTGTCTCAGCACCCCTTAGAGGTCTAGAAATTAACACTGATTCAACCTGCCCCTGATCCAACCAGCCCCGGTCTCCCCTACATATGGGGCAACTTTTGAACAATGGAGAGAATTGTTAAATCTTTGTTACATGTTGTTACAATGTTGTTACATAAGTGGTTGTCATTGTGGGACAGTTACCCAAACAACAATATTCAGGAACATTGGTCGAAAAGCTGCCTTTTGTATGTAAGGGCCTGGCTGATCCTGCCACTGCATAGCCTTCTAGTATTTTGTGCAGTCTGGTTTTGTCTAGTCTATGTTTAGAGATTGCTGAACCTCAGCCTTGGATGAGTAACAATCTACTACCAGGCATCTCAGCAGTGACATTTATATAGCCCAAAAATCCAGTTAAAGGGTTGGGGGCCCAATCTGTGTTTCACCTTGAGCATTAGAGACAATCTTTTGTTCTTCCTGTCACTGATTTATGCATTGTGCAGTACTGGGATGAGCTGGCTTTTAAACCTTGACATTTTAATTTAGCCACCATGAATTTCACTTCAGCCTTGTGACATCCCTGTGCACAATCTCTCTATGAAGCTGGTCAAAAGCCTGCATTGTGTCCTTAATAGACTAGTGATTAGAGACTAGCCCAGGCTCAACCACACCATGACTCAGCCCGGGTCTCAGACTCTCCACCATGCCTAGTAGGACAGAGACCTCTGGTACACTAACATTGCAGCAGTATCTGCTACATTTTTCATATCTCACCATAAACACATTGTTAACATTAGAGATGCCGAGTTGATTAAAGAAAGTTCTGCTCCAGTGATTATGGCTGCACCATTCCATCACACACACACAGTAAAATGCATTAAAATATTATTCTTGGAAATACAGACAAGTAGGTGACTTTCATTGTCTTTTATCACACAGTTATTGCTGTATGAGTCATCTGCAATTCTATCCAAAGAACAATCCCATCACTAGCCTATCCCATCACTAGAATTTTTGCAATATATGATGGCTGTAAAACGGTGAAGAACGGCTATTGACTTATGAGGGCACTGAACACTAGATGGCAGTGTTAACCTCCAAATCTCTCTGACTACATGGACTACATGGAATCACATTAGATGATGCACTCAATTATTGTGGAACATTAAAGTTATTTTTGGCATTAGCAATTCTACCTTTATACGTCTCCTAGTCCACAGATCATTCAGAAAGGCTAACTGTCATGCATTGTGCATTTTAAGCAAGTGGGGAGTCCTCCTTTTGTGCAGCTGTTTATACATCATACCAGCATCTGGATGCTCTGTAGATGCTTTAATTGCACTCTGTATCCTAACAGCATGCTAGCCTCTGCTTGATACACTCATGACTTAATTAGGTCACATCAAACAACCTGTGTTGGCGGCACCTGGTAATTAAAATACAAATGCAATTATAGTTAATTAGAATGGCAATTTGTGTCTTGATGACAGGGCATTTCTCTAATATGTTTTCTCCAGAAGCACTTAACTACCAACACAATGTGTGAAGATAATAATGTGTGTGTGCTGAGGTTTTTTTTGTAGAAAGCTAATATTGTGTTTTTCTTCTCTCACTCTCTCTCTCTCTCTCTCTCTCTCCCTCTCTGTCTCTGTCTCTCAGTGTGTCACTTTAACACCTTCAACATTATTCATGCTCACTTCTCTCCACACATTATTTTCTCCGTCATGATTGTTTCCTCTTTATGCACACTTCCTAGATTCGAAGCTTCATCTCATCTGCATAATCTGATCTCCCCCATTCTTTCTCTTTGTCTTCTTACTGCCACTGTCTCTACTCCTATTAATGATTTCTTGCAGAAACACACAGGACCAGATAATTTCACTTGAGTCATATATTCGAATTGCTCGATAAAAAAACCTTTCCTCTTTTATGTTTATATCTTGTACTCTCTATTTTTATTGTTTTCCCCTCACTTTTTCTTACTCCCATTTCTTTCCATCACTTTCTCGCCTTGCTGTTTATTTTTCCTCTCTCTCTCTCTCTCTCTCTCTCTCTCTCTCTCTCTCTCCCCCTGCCTTCGTGAGTCAGCAGCAGGGTAAGTGTGCTGTCAGTCAGGCCGAGAAAGAGAGTGGGAGGCAAAGAGATGCAGCAGAGAGGGTCATCCATTTGGGCCCTTCTTGTTCCTCCCCTCCACTCTTGGCTCTCTCTCCTTCTCTTCCTCGCCTGGTCTCTTTCTGTCGTGCTCTCTCGTTGCCTTATATCTCTCCGCTGATGGCAGAAAGCGTGGGCTGAGAGGCGAACGAGAGCACCAGTGAGAGGAGATGTGCTATGAGTGTGTGTGTGTGTGTGTGTGTGTGTGTGTGTGTGTGTGTGTTTGCAAGAGAGCATGCTCATTTGTGGCGATTATAGGGTACTCATAGGCTGTGTCTGTGTGTGTGTGTGTGTGTGTGTGTGTGTGTGTGCGCGTGCGTGCGTATATGTGTGCCTGCGTGCCAGTGGAAAAAAGTGAGATTAAGATCAAACCTATGCACATTCCCTGTGATGTGCAGTGCATTTGAATTTTAACGTAATGATGAATTCTACCATGAGTCATCATTTTAAGGACACCAATCTGATAAGGAGCCACAGTTTTAAGAAGTAATGACAAGCGCACAGTCACACTGTCTACGGACACACACACGCACACACACACACACACACACACACACACACACGATTCGCTCACACACATTTCATTTCATCTCCTCTCTGCAGTGGAGACTGGTGCCAAGGCATCAGACCTTCTGCAGCCAACATCCAAAAGATTTATTATCACTCCTCTGATATCCTCCCATCCCCCTGTTCATCTCATCTTTTATCTCCCTCTTTCTCCCTCTCTCTCTCTCCCTCTCTCTTGTTCTCTCTTCCCTCTTTGGCTTGCTTTCCCTCTCTCCAGTCTTTATCCACACCGCTTCTGAAGTCTAACTCATCTGTTTGTTGTTGTTATCACTCTGGATGAGCTATAAAGCTGTCACAGTTTTCCTCTCCCTCTCTGATCCTCTTCTCCCACTCCCCATGGCCCTGTTTTTACTTACGCTCACTATATCACCCCGGTGTCCTCTCCTGTGCTGAGCACTTGTGTAACTGCATTGTGTTTGATCGACCGCGGTGTCTGTGATTGGGAGGCGAGCATGCTAGCAACAGAGCTAAAACCCATGGGTGCTAGCATCTCTTACTACAGTAGCATGTCTCTGAGGGCGTTGAGAGGGAGGCTCACTGAATGTACATGATGCGCAGCTATTGTACCAGCTGGCTACCGTTACACTTGTTTTGTAGTCGTTGTTTGTTGTCGCTGCTGATGTTGTTGCCGGTGTCGGCCGATGCTGTGAGAAGAATGGCTCCTTGTCTTTGACAAAGGCAGCACTGACGCGGGATGACGGAAGCCAGCGTGTGAATGTCCATACTGCTGTGTGCTGCATTTCAAGTGTGTAAGATTGTCAAATGATGCCCTCTGGTTCTGCAAGCCCTTTCATTCTTCAGATACTTCAGCAAACCACAGTGTGACAACGCGAGAGTATAGGGTGATGTTTGGTGTTTGCATGCACAGATAGCAGACATTCCAGCTGGACATTGCTCTCTGCAGCAAGACTAATAACCAGGACCATCCCTTGTTAGTGTTTCTCTCATTCCAGAACATCTCCTGATAGCCAGGGACCTCTCTCTGCAACTCCCACACTTGGTCTCTCTTCCCATGGGTGTCTATCCCTTCATTAACCAAATTATAAAGGTTTTCTTTGCGATTCTTAAAACTTCAGCCAAGATTTTTCCATTCTTGCTCTTTGCTTCAGATCATTCAAAATGATCTGGAAGAATGGAATTCATATACCCAGTAACATCAGATGACTGAACCCAGGGAAAGGCTGGAGCACACAATAGCTTCAGACTTTAATAGTGCAAACACTTCGATGCGCAGTGTCTTCCTAAAAATATCAAGCATTCCAAGCGTGCATTGGCAATGTCAAAGACTTCATTCTCCATAGAAGTCGGTGTCACATCAAAATGAGTTTGTAGCCATTATCAATTCAGTCTGAGGTACAAGTAGGTACATAGGGTGAACACTGTGGGGAAAGGGTGTGGGATAGTCTTCTGAAGAGTCCAGATAAGGGCAACATATATTATTATCGAGCCTAATTCGACCTCAGCCAACACCCCCCACCCTTTTCCCTAGATTTATTTTTGTGTATGTGTTTCAGTTGTGATTTTTGATTTTCTGTCTTTCTTGACCAGATTACTATATGTGAAAGATAAGGGCAACAGTCAAACTTGGCATACAGAGGCAAAGGCAAGGTGTCGGAGGTATGGAGCAGACCCAGTTTGAGAAAGGCCATTCAAACCCTGACCTCGTGTGGGACGAAGGAGGCACTACTATAAGCCAATGGGCTTTACGTTTGTATCCTGCATCATGTTGTATTATGGTAATGAGTGTTGCTTATTGGTTGGCCGCTATGGGAAGTCCCTAACCAATAACATGAAAAATGTAACATCTTTCCTAGTGAATAACTGAAATTGCAAAGTATCTTAGTAGGTTTATAAACCACCTCATTTGGTATACTCTACTCCAGGGACCTGCTACCTGATTCTATCCAATCACAGAAA
>NC_085013.1:9800406-9807906 GCF_963854185.1 Sardina pilchardus
TAAAAAACAAGATTATGTAACATGGATTAACATCAATGTTTGTTTTATTATTATTATTATTTGGCATATTCATTGGAGGAGCCAATTGCTGGATCAGTGTAGGATGGCTGTTTTGATATGAATAAGAAATACACATAAAAATCTGTGCAAAGCATCACCTTGACTAAAAATACACTCTCATTGCAATATATGGTTTGTTGTCATATAGACATCTTGCTGACATCATCATCCCACTGTGCAACCACCTGTGAATGGCAGCCGTAGTAATAATCATCTTAAGTCACATAAGAGGAGGATTACCATGGCATGGGATGTCTGAGGGTTAGCAACGTCCCGACGGGTGACAGACAGACATTAGCCCACTTCTCTCGTCTCAGCACAAACATACTGTACACAGACACAGTGTATGTCCCCACTGACTAGCTCTTGTGTTACAGCCAGTCTTGCTCCTGGTGACGCTTCATATCTCACCTCACATCACCGGCAGTGACCAAGTGTGTGAGAGTGGTCAAAGATGGACCCACCAAGAATAAGCGAGACCAACACACACACACACACACACACACACACACACACACACACAAAAGATGTTCATTTTCTTCCCCAAAAATCTCTGAGGACTTCTCACTCGCATATCACACTGTTTCAGCTGTCTTTTCTCACACTCTCTCTTCCTCCTCCATCTTGCTTTCTCTCCCTCTCTCTCTCTCCCTCTCTCTCCATGTTCTCTCCTCTCCTCCAGAAGTTAATTGCCGCCTCTGAGGGTTAGCGCCAGCTGCTGAGGTGCTGTGTGATGAATCTGTGAAATAAACGGGTGATGAATGAGATGTGCTAATGGATGGGGCTGCTATCACAGTCTCTACTAATGACACAGAGAACACACACACACACACACACACACACACCTCCGAAAACCAACAGAATTAGCAGACAACATGAACAATCCAGGTGGGAGCAACCCCTTTATGCCAGTGTCTGTCTACCACAGAGGCACTGATTGCCTGTGCCAAACTCTCCTATTGTGCCATCTCAGTGCACCATGTGCTGTAACTACCACCTCCCTTGATGTAACGTCCAGCGTCAACATTTATCTCAATCACGCCTTAGCTGTCAGAGTCAAGTGGTGTTAATTTAGTGCTGTGCTTGTGCGTCATCTGGAGGAAATCAGAGCGTGGCTATTAGATTATTTTGTGGGGGAAAAAAGGTGAAAATTCATTCATTGCTGGTAAACAACAATCAACAGTAATGACCTTTGGCCAATCAGGCGAGGCGACATTGGTGACAGGTGAGAAGTTCTCTAGAATCATTAGAAAAGTTCTGTATTGAATTTTCTGGCTTTGGCTTTTCATGTCACTAATGCAAAGTGGCATATTATGTTGGAGTGTTACGAATCGGCCCCTGGAAGCTTTCAGATCAGATTGCATTTAGTAGGCTCTTGTTTGTAAACACTTGACTTGAGTCTTGGGAAAAAGACCTCTTGATTTGACATACAATATGTCTGCACCATTACTCCTGTCAACACAATACTCTTGGTATACTCCTTGGATGTGTGTGTGTATGTGTGTGTTGTGTGTTTAGGTGCGTTTGTGTGTGTGCTTGTATGAGTGTATGGTTATGTGGGTGGGTGAATGTATACATATGTGATAAGGATGATTAAAGAAACACAGTTTGTTTGGTTTGTGTGTGTGTGTATGTGTGAAAAAGAGACTGCAGTCTGATCCCCCACACGCGTGTGTCTCCTACACGCTATAGCTGCCACCTCTATTGATCGCAAGGGTTCATCTCCGCCCACTCTCCGTCACGTACAATCAGTGGCCCATTAATTTGTTTCCACACAGGTCGATGGCCTGCTGTCAGCACGCTGTCTTCACGTTTGGCTTTTACCATCACTAAGGATTAGACAGCCACATACACATGCATATGTCAATAAGTCCTCTGTGGTAATACTAATCCGACAGCAGTATCAAATGCAACATGCGTTTGGATTGCCTTGTTTTACACAGAGATAATTGCATTAGGGGGGTTCAGTGACTTTCTCTTTATGGGATTTCCTCTGGGTGATAGTAATTGGTATTTTTACGATGAAATGGGTTAGTTTTACGTTTTTGTGAGAGAAATACATAAGGAATTTAGATTAGATTTAGATTAGTGCTGTTGGGTTTTTGTAAGGGATGGATTTTTTGTCCGCACTATGCAAATATACAGTAGGACGTGGAACCATCTGGGGGTTATGTTGTTCCCAGAGCCAAAATGGGTTGTGCCAGAAGCTCGAGAGAGAGAGAGAGAGAGAGAGAGAGAGAGAGAGAGAGAGAGAGAGAGAGAGAGAGGGAGGAAGGGAATGGAGGGTTATTTTTAGGAGGCTGTGGACTCAAGCATTGTCTTGGAATGCTGCATTGGGGCATTGGTAGCGCTGACATTGATGGCCACGTACAAAAGTAGAGGTTTGCTTTATTACTGCATTACTTGGTCACATAGTCCCTCTCCATCTTAACCATGCCGTAGTTATGAGGATATGTGGATATCATTTACTCTCTTTTTATGACATTTATTCTATTTAGTGTATACATGCTCAGATTAAACAATAACTACATCAAGAGCAAAACTCTTATGTCAGATTTAGCTTAATGAATCATTTGAAGTATATTTGTTTCATCCTGCTATTGTCAAGAGCTTAACATCCCACATATTTCTGTAATGTATTCATGCTATTGTGCATCTGTTAGCGTATGTATGTGCTATTGATGGTGGATTGGGATCATGTCCAGGAATGCATCTATGTAGAGAATCCCTCTGGCAATAAAATCCTATATGAACGAATCCAACCTGCCATTGGTGGATGACACCCGTGGTGACCAATAGTAGGTATGCATGCTCATTTAAATGCAGCCCACTTCCTTATTGCTGTCATACTGTTTTGTTTTCTTTAAAGCACTCTAAATCCAGCAATGTTAGGATTTTTCTGAGTGTTATATAATAAGCGAGTGCTGTTTTTAACGAATCATCGGAAATGCCTCCCAAATGCTGCCTTGCTATCCTATTCCATTCAGCAATCTAAATGCGTGTCTGTTTCGTCCCAGAGTGGTTTGATTCATGGTGGTGGTGTTGCCTGGCAGTGTCGGTTATGATGACTTGGAGTGATGGAGGAGGATGCGGGCATGGCCATGTATGGAGGTCCTGCCGCTCGCTTTGCCCGTCTGACGTCTGACGAAAGAGAGCCTCTGCCAGCGGGTAGGCAGGGGAGAGAAAACGCCGGAAGGTGTCGGAACTCAGCAGACAGCTTGAATAGGAGGTGGTGGGTAGAAAGAAAAAAATCCCTCTCTTTTATTTCTCTCTCTCTCACTCTATCTCTCTCTCCCTCTTCCTCTCTCTTCCTCTCTCTCCCTCTTTCTTTCACTCACACACACACACACACACACACACACACACACACACATACAGATGAATACCACACATTCAAACACACTGACAGTCTAAGAGGCCATACCAGCACATTCACACATATGTCTTATGCAAGATGACGCTGGCAGACACAACACACCCCCATCCCCTTTCCCTTTCAAAACTGCGCTCCATTCTTGAGAGGGTACTGAAATAGCCCCTTGTTCCACGAGAGAGGGAGAGAGAGTCTTATGAACTCTGTGCAAGAGATGGTTGCGCTGTTGGAATCCTCAATCAGGTTTTTATGTAACTGGAGGACACCTTGGTCCCCTCTCTTCATGAATATGCACCCATCAAATGAGACATGACATTTTGCTAAATGAGGCTGTGGAGAGAGTGTGTTTTTTTTTTTTTTTTTTGCCAAATAACACCTGGTGCTGCAAAGTTGCATCTGACATTTAGAGGTTGGAAAGTTTGGGGGCAGGTCAAGCAAAGTGATGTCATGAGGCTTGGGTACTCGGGGACAGTCGGTGTGGCTTTAACAGACATTGTATGACCCTAATGTGCTAACAATGATTTAGCAAGAAAGATATGGGATGCACATGCCAGTTCATCATCATATTGTCATTATACATTAGTATTTAATCATTTAATAGAACCTACATTTATCCTAACCTTAGCCCTAAGCTGATGTCTGTGTACTGATATGTATTTTGTCATCCTCACCAGCCAAACTATAAAATATTTTTCACCGACAGTCCCGCCCCATCTTCTATTCATGCTGTCAGATGTCATTTTCCATGGCAACCTTCGCAGGGACAAACATTCAGTGGGCATTTGTTGCCCCTCAACAGAGCACATAGCACTTTTCTGCTTTTTTGTCTTTGCACTTGTACCCTATAAGCACCTTGCCTTTACCCTAATATCACAGAGGAAGTCAAGGGTGTATAGGCCCAAAGTATGCAGTAGGGTTGAGTGTGGGGGAGATGGACAACATAGCTGAAGCAGGGCCTCAGTGGAGGAGCACTCTTCTTTGGCCTCTGCAGATGAAAATGCCCCCGGGAACTATATATACCCAGCGACCAGCTTGTGTGTGTGTGTGTGTGTGTGTGTGTGTGTGTGTGTGTGTGTGCGAGAGAGAGAGAGAGAGAGAGAGAGAGAGAGAGAGAGAGAGAGAGAGAAAGAGAGAGAGATTTAATTCATCATCATCTTTTCACCCTAGCATCTTTCTCTCTAAACTGCTTGTACTGTACCTACACATCACATATTTGTAGTTAATCAAACTAACCTGGCAATCCAATTCACCAGTCAGCTCAGGAGAGGTGCATGAACTGAAGGGGGAAACTATATTTCTAAGGAACAGGTAAATCAGTCAAACAAGTAGATTAGTATTCATTTTAAACAGAGGTGTGGGAGCCTAGTCTGTGCAGTAGACATTTCACTGACTTTTCTGTGTTGTGCTTGACTCCAGCTGAAAATGTCTAAGGCTTTTTTTTTAACATGACCCAGATCTGTGGTGTGTCAGAACCCTCTTGCACCAGACTTTGCTTTAGAAGTTTGCATTTAGCCCAGTTTCCTCTTACGGATGCCTCTTACTGCCTCTCTCTCTCTCTCTCTCTCTCTCTCTCCAACACTTGATGTGTTGGCTCATTCTCACAGATCACACACAAGTTTTCACATGCTTTGATCCATCGTTACATTCAAACAACAACAACAAGAATATCAAGTTGATATGAAATAGGACAACACAATGGGAAGACAGACAAGCAGAAGTGTGTGTGTGTGTGTGTGTGTGTGTGTGTGTGTGTGTGTGTGTGTGTGTGTGTGTGTGTGTGCACTGCAAACGTGATAACCGGAAGAATCGGATGAATTCCTGGTCAGACGGTAGCTGAACTTTTTGAGTACTTCAGCCCTCCAGCAACCTGGACTGTGCTATGCACTCTACAAGGCCCTTCCCCACAGCCATGGTAATAACATGGTAACAACTACGATGACATGCCATGCAGATAATGAGATGGAAGTGAGATTAGTACAGACTACTGAAGAGTTTAGATGAATGGAAGTGAGATTAGAACAGACTACTGAAGAGTTTAGATGAATGGCCATGTTTTAACTTACCCTGGATTCCCCCCCTGAAATATGAATCAAGTTGGGTCACACTTCCATCAACACCCCCACCCCCTGTCAGGAGAGGGGCGCTGGAGCTTGAAATCGCCTGGCACTCTTCGGTGTCCCACTCCGCCCTGTATGTGTGTGTGTATGTGTGTGTGTGTGTGTGTGTGTGTGTGTGTGTGTGTGTGTGTGTCTATACGGTCGGTATTCTCTTAAACCCTATCTCATTCCAGAGCAGGGTAAGGGTCAGTTCCTTATCAGAGGGGTCCTCTTATCGGCTTCAGGCCCTCACATAGGAACATTCTGTGGATGTTTTATGTATCCTTCTGCACATCCAACCGACAATCCTCCACCAGCAAAGAAACAGGTGTAAGTAAAGCCACTGTGTAAATGATACAAACAACATAAATATCCCCCAGACAACATCTCTCTATCTCTCTAAGGTATAGCATTTAATCTCTGAATATGAGCATTTCTGGGCGGGGGATCAGGACACAGGGCAGAGAAAGGCCTTGAGTTAATACACTTGGTCTGTTTCTAATTCCCACGGGGACGTAAGGGGAGAGGTGGTGGGGATGCGGTGTGGAGGCGAGGCTTTGTCTACAGCAGAGGTGAGAGAGAAGGGGCAGGTCCTGGGATCAGCCCCGGTGTAGCGAAGCATTCATCAGCCAGACCACCGATCAATACAGCCAACTGGAGGCAGGCTACCATCAGTGCTGCAGTCGAGAAGGGCAAAAGGGTCAAGTTCTGTGGAAATGATCACACACACACACACACACACACATGCTCTTTCACACATGCACACAGACAACGGGAGAGAGAGAGAAAAAGAGAAGAGAGATAGAGATGTACAAGTCCATGTAACACTGTAACACATTTTACTGTATAGTGTATGACATATGAACAGTGCACATAACATGAACATAAACATGTATTGACATCTCCTGTTTTCAGACCGTTTATTCTTAGTTCAAACAAATCAAGCTTCGCTATTCTATTCCCTATTTCACACAATGATATGCTAGGTCACACACACACACAGGCATGCATACTCTCTCTCTCTCTCTCACTCACTCACTCACACACACGCACACACACACACACACACACACACACACACACACACACACACACACACACACACACACACACACACACGCACACACACACTCACACACACACACACACACACACACACACACACACACACACACACACACACACACACACACACACACATGCATATGTCACAGACACAGAAGTGTATATATGATCATGTCACACAGATATGTAGGCAGGTCATGCTTCAGGGTCACCAGGGCTTTTTGGGGTCACCAGATAATCAGCATGAGTTAGTGAACTCCAGAGAGGTGGGGGAAGGGAACTGGAGAGAGAGCAGAGAGAAAGACTGATACAAAGGCTGAGAAAGAATGGAGGTTAGGAAAAAGGAAGGAAGAGATGTGCACAACAGAGGCCAGAGGTGTAAAGGTCCGGCTTCAGAAAGTCAAAATCCTGCCACATTTTTTGTTTGAACCATTCACTTAATCAGCTGATTCTGATTAGCACAACTTTTAAGCCAGGTAGATCTGCTAATTAATGAAATCACCTGTGCTAAGTGCACAGGTAGAATCAATACACGGCAGGACTTTTACTTTCTGAAGCCAGACTTTTACATCTCAGAAAGAAAAATATCTGAAAAAAAAGAATGAGGTGGAAAACTGTCTTGTATTGGAATTGGTCCATTAGTAGAGTAACACAAGTAATTTCACTCATAGTAGCTGATCTTCCCAGCTGATCAGTTGTGCTAATTGGAATGAAATGTTTTGGTGAATGTTTGGAAGACATATTTTTGTGGGACTTTTACCCTCTTTACTTTTCCACCTCTGCTACTACATTTTGCATGAAAAACTCTGTAGATCCACCGTCTCAAAGATGACTGTAACAGAACTGTGACACAGAGAAATGACACAGCAACTTGCGTCGTCTACTAATTACGGGAGGACATGTTCC
>NC_085013.1:9812906-9815406 GCF_963854185.1 Sardina pilchardus
GGTTTCTCATTCTTTCTCAAATATGAAAAAATGTAAACAAATATGGTATACAAGTCCGTATTATCCAACTCAACTGTATTGCGATTTTTTCATTTGAGTGATTCTATGATGCAGTGTGTTTGTGTGTGTGTGTGTGTGTGTGTGTGTGTGTGTGTGTGTGTGTGTGTGTGTGTGTGTGTGTCTGTCTGTGTGTCTGCGTGATGGAATTCATTTTTCGACCCACTTTGTGCTATTAGGATGAGAAAATCATTAGGCAATTAATTACACACCAATTTCCCAATTGAGCAAGGGTTTGTGCACGCGTGCTTGTGTGTCAGTGTCTGTGTGTGTGTGTGTGTGTGTGTGTGTGTGTGTGTGTGTGTGTGTGTGTACGTACAGCTCAACCTGAACGGTAGCCTACATGCCACAATACCCCCAGCTCACGCGGCTCTCACACTCCCACACACACTGCCTTCAGTAGTCACGTTTTCATATTCCGGTCACAGAAGAGTGTACTGTACTTTACAGTTGCCTTTTGTGTGTAAGCCTATGTATGTGTGTGTGTGTGTGTGTGTGTGTGTGTGTATGAGCTGACCTACCATGACCTACACCAAGCTCCTTATATCGACTGAGCCATCACAATTAGGAGAGCCAGCAATGAGGACAGACAGGATGTTCATTTAATTTCCTTTCGATTCAGCTCAGTTTGAATAGCCTCATGGACTATCAGTGCCTTTGGGAAGAATCACCCATTTGACAGATATGGGGAAAGATAATGCTGGATGACCTTATCGCATGCAAAGTCTTAGGTTGTTGATCTTTAGAGTCTTAGGTTGTTGTGTTTAGAGAACTTTGTAGAAATCTTCAACCATTACAGTAGGCTACATGATTTTACTATTATTTTAAATATATCCTGTCCCGGCATTCAATTTCCTCTCTACTGAAAATGGGAAGTCACACATTCACAATCTCTTCATGGGTCTACACATGTGTCTGCCCGGTGACCCATTTTATTACAGTGAAAGAAATCTTTATTTTAGTTACAGTAAGTACAGTACAATACATAGACACGAGGATAAGCAGTGAGATTGTCGAATAATGAGGTGTTCCGGCTCTCCTCTTTATTTCAGAAGAGGTGTAAGAGAACAGAGAACAGACTTTCTGTCTCAAGATATTTCATCACTTGGCCTTTAAAATCTTGGAGCAAAGATTTCATCCATTGCAAGTAGGCCAAAGAGGAATTTGAAGATCTCTCCTGTTGTGTCCACCTCATCATTCTCAGACAGAGTCCAATGAGACAGCCTGCCTGGGCTTCAGTGAGCTGCTGTGTGGTTTTACACTGAGGCCCGGAAATAGACACCAGCACAGTCCAGATGCCATCTCCGGGCTGCCAAACCAGTGAAACCCATTTCAGACAATCAGAAGAGAGAGAAGCTTAGAGGAGAAGTTCACTCAAAGTCAATATCAGACTCACTGGCTAGAGTATCAAACATGCCCCATGTGTCCTATTGCAGCAACAGAACTTGTGTACAGATATTGTATCAAACGCTGTGACAGAAGCAAAAAATTAGTTAGCAGAGAGGTTCTGAGAGCTTAAAATGAGAATATTCTACAGCTTTTGCTGGTCAGTGTGTAGAGATGATAGGACTTTGGTGTAAACAGATGTGACAATTCTCCAGAGGAGAATCACTTAAGTAACCTGCACTGACGCAATCAATGTTACCTTGAGATGATTTGTAATGCTTACAGACCCAGGTATGCTGGTAACTGGAGGAGGGAGAACAGTGAGTGCAGCGTTTGACATTTGATCTAATGCTTTTCACGCTGACATATTTGAAGTGGTCCTAAAGTGTTTTTCTCTGCATGGAGGACACTCTGTAGCATATCAATCATACCTGGACACATTGTGTGTGCGTGTGTGTGTGTGTGTGTGTGTGTGTGTGTGTGTGTGTGTGTGTGTGTTTGTGTGCACCTGTGCTTGTGCACACCTGTGCTTTTGATTTTTGTGTGATTATGTGCTTATGTGCATGTGTGAATTATGCGTGTGTTATTTGTGTTTTTGTGAATATTGTGTGTGCGTGTGCATTTGTGTGTGTGTGTTTGTGTGTGTGTGTGTGTGTGTGTGTGTGTGTGTGTGTGTGTGTGTGTGTGTGTGTGTGTGTGTGTTAGAGAGAGGGAGAGAGAGAGAGAGATGGGACAGCACTATGTTATGTAAAAATTTGTCGGGCCAAGCCATCATTCAAAAGCACAAAAAGCAGGTGACAGTTACCATGGATACATAGTCGATCTGGCTGTTCTGCATAGCCTCTGTCCACACATGGAACAAATGCACTAAACCATCATTCAGTATGGCCATGGGGGAAAATGCACTCTCGCTCGACATATTAAAGCTTTGACCATGGAGAATCGGTTACTGCCTTAACACAAAGCATTACAAATGCATGCACTCACAGCAACACATACATTCATGCTGTGGCTTCAAGAGCTATCATATCATATCATATCATATCATATCATATCA
>NC_085013.1:9820406-9822906 GCF_963854185.1 Sardina pilchardus
TTCATCTCTTACCCGCTGCGCTCAAAGTGAACCGGGTCGCCGATTCAGTAACAGCCGTCAAATGGAGAGTCTTACACTCGGGAACCTGACCTCATATAAAACCATGGATGAGATGGAAGAAGAGCTGAAATGCCCTGTATGTGGGTCTTTTTTCCGGGAGCCTATAATTCTGCCGTGCTCTCACAACATTTGCCTTGCTTGTGCGCGGAATATCCTAGTGCAAACTCCTGATGCCGAGTCACCACAGAGCAGCCGGGCATCGGGCTCCGGTGTGTCCGACTATGACTACCTGGACCTGGACAAGATGAGCCTATACAGTGAAGCTGACAGCGGCTATGGTTCGTATGGGGGCTTCGTCAGTGCGCCGACCACCCCTTGCCAAAAATCCCCGAACGGGGTGCGGGTGTTTCCCCCTGCCGTTCCCCCACAACCTCAACAACAACACTTGCTCCCGTTCCCCGGAGGACTGCCTCCGATCCCCCGCAACTCCTGTATCACCTGCCCGCAGTGCCACCGCAGCCTTATTCTAGATGACCGGGGACTTCGCGGCTTCCCCAAGAACCGGGTCCTGGAAGGGGTGGTCGACCGGTACCAACAGAGCAAAGCGGCGGCGCTTAAATGTCAGTTATGCGAGAAGAGCCCCAGGGAAGCTACGGTGATGTGCGAGCAGTGTGATGTCTTCTACTGCGACCCGTGCCGGCTGCGGTGTCACCCACCTCGGGGTCCGCTGGCCAAGCACCGTCTGGTGCCCCCAGCTCAGGGCCGCATCAGCCGCCGGACGAGTCCGCGAAAGATATCCACCTGCACGGAACATGAGTTGGAAAATCTCAGCATGTACTGTGTCCAGTGCAAGACGCCCGTGTGCTACCAGTGCCTGGAGGAAGGCAAACACTCGACGCACGAAGTCAAAGCTCTCGGGGCGATGTGGAAATTGCACAAGGTAAATGCGTAAACAGAAAAAAAAAATCTTATGAGTGACCGCAGACCATGAATTAGTGATATGCAGGTAAATGTGCTGCATCAGAATCTGTCCCCAAAACGTCACAGCCAGAGCAGGTCCTCCGCAATGACCCGCTGTACTGTTGAAGTGATGGTGTTTGATATGGGCATTTCACAAGGAATCCCTAATAGCTACTCAGTCACCTGCCACAGTCATAGGCTATTCACATTACCATTTCCATGTTTCAAAAGTGGAACATGCCCCATAAATGTAGACACAAATATTTTTTTCTGAAATCCATGGTCATGGTCATGGTCATGCTATATCGACGCACTAATGTGTTTGTGTGGTTTGACCGCATGATATACATCCAGAAAACTGTTGGGGAGCTATCGCCGGAGGCTCCGTGATCTGGGAGGTATCTACGTAAATAAGTTGTCACAGGAACGTGCCGCTGTAGTGGGCAACGACAGCCGCGGCTCTTACAATTCTGGTCACGTCGAGGTGCTAGGCGATTCCCTAATCCAGTTCATCAGACCAAGGGTTGAAGATGTAGAGAAATGCTTCCTTAAAAACTGGTTGTCGACGCACTAACATGGTTGTGGTCCACTGCGTGGAAAGAGGCTAATAACCTTGGCTATTTTTCTGATTGTAGGTCACGTGAAGGTAGCCTGTTGAGCTGTGTTTTGATTCATATCAGTGAGGTTTTGTGTGTACTCTGGCATGTAAGTTATCTAAACAGCTGTGTTGCTGTGTTAGTATTGTCTCTGCAATCTCAAACTGCAATTTGGAGATGAGCCCCACACAAACCAAAAGTGTAAACAACCGACAGACACTCCAGTCTCTTATTTTACTGTGCATTTAAGTGAATGTCCTTCTCCAACAGTGTGGTTCCACTGTGTTGCTGTAGGTTATAATATTTCCACTTCAGAGGTGCTGCTGGAGGTACTCCCTTCAGGGAGGGTTTGTGTGTCTCCATGGTGACTTCTAGGCAACAGAGGCTTCTTTTGTGTTGGGCCTGTAGAGAGTAGTCATTCTTTGGAGCCACAGAGACAGAAGCAGACTCCTGTAAGATTAGACCATAGAAGGGGTTCCTGTCAGCAACAGGTGCAAGATTGGCCACTCCGCAAAACCCTAAACTTCAGACAATGATGGGTAACGTAATATGCTGCGTTATAACATTACAAATTGGCTGTCACCAGGTCGTGTTTCACCCTACAGGCGAATGGAATTATGGCGCTGTGATCAGAAAGGGCATTCCGAGACTGGGCTACAGATTGGATTCCATAAATTTAGCCAATCAGCTGTCTAGTTTTCCAAAACAACAGGATTCCCAGCTGCCAGAAGAACAGCTGTCAGTCAGTGGAGTGTTTTCTGATCTGAAATAAACATGGTATGGAATTGAGGCTTGCTGGTGTGTGTGTGTGTGTGTCTGTGTATTTGTGTGTCTGTACGCATGTGTGGGGCTGGATGTATACACATGGTTTCTGACTGCAATGCTCTTTTCTGGCCAGGGGTACCACAAGGGCAGTTCTATCCCATCACTTCAAAGAACAGACA
>NC_085013.1:9827906-9832906 GCF_963854185.1 Sardina pilchardus
GGAAGCCCAACACAAAACACACACACACACACGCACACACACACACACACACACAAAGGAAATGTGAGGGAAAAAAGCTACAAAAGAAAACAGAACAGATTTTGACCCCCCGCTATGCTTTTACACACATATACAAACCAACCAACACACTGCTGCACAAGCGTATATACTCACACACGCACGCACACACACACACACACACACACACACACACACACACACATACACACACACACACTAGTAATTTACAGGCATCTTCAGGAAGGAGCTTCTCCCTCTGTTGGCTCTGATGCTCTTTCACGCCTCTGTGCGTTTGATCTCGTCCCCTTCTTAACCAGACAAGCACAGTGTGTGCCCGCGCCTGTATGTCGGCATATCTGTGTGTGTGTGTGTGTGTGTGTGTGTGTGTTTGTATATGTCTACAAAAAAAATCCTCTCACTCTGTGCACAAAAGATGTTCAGGCTCCCCCGCTGTGCGATCGCAGGCGTGTTGTGTTGCGTTGGGATGTTTCTGACACACTGACACAGACGCCTCCCCCCTCCGTGTGGAACTGAGACGAAGCCAAGCGCTTTGTCTTTGGTTGGAGCGCTGGACACTATACCTGACACACCTGCTGTGCTCCTGAAGCCAAGGTGAGGAACAAAGACATTATGGGGAGGGAAGAGGAGGAGAGGGGAGGACTAGGAGGGGAGGGGAGTTGAAAGGAGGAGAAGTGGAGATGGAGTGAGATGAGAGAGGAAGATGGAGAAATAGCTGACAGATGAGAAGCAAAAGGAAACATAGATTGAGGAGATGAAGGAGCGATATTGGAAGATAAAACATTAATGAAGGAGGGAAAGCAACAGAGAGTGAGAGTGGGGGAGAGAGAGAGAGAGAGAGACGGAGAGAGAGTGTGTGGGAGAGTGGGAGAGAGAGAGGGAGATAGAGTGGGAGAGGGAAAGAGAGAGAGAGGGGGGTGTGGTGGGATAAAGAGAGGAGATGTCTGTGGGCTTCTGGGCTTTCTGGGTTAATGTGGTTAAAACTCTGACAGGCAGCCAGGCAGCAGGAGCCTGCTATCCCACAGACTCACCCCGCTGTGCAGATCTGCGTGTGTGTGTTTCTCTGTATATGTATGTGTGCCTGTGTGTGTGTGTGTGCCTGTGTGTGTGTGTGTGTGTGTGTGTGTGTGCGTGCATGTGCCAACTCGCCAGTGAGCCTGTGTCCACTGCATGATCCTTAAAATAGCTTGCGTCCCGACACAAAGACTGATACTCCCCACTGCCCAAGGGCAAAGTGCCCTCTCTCTCTGTGAGAGCCCCAGTGGTCTGACCTCCCCTCTACTCAGCCAAACAAAGGACACACTGGACTTGTACACACACTGGACCTCTACACACACACTGCACCTCTACACACACACTGGTCAGGAACTGAGGGCCTGCTTCTCCATCCAGAAGTGGAGATCCATAATGTCTTATGAAGGGTCCCCTCTGGACATTGATCTTTTGAAACAGACCTGATCTTTTGAAACAGACCATCAGTAGTCTAAAGATAGATAAACCTTTTTAGGCCACTTTTCAAGTGAATAATTCTGAACAGAGTTTGTGTTTCAAAGATAATGATAGTGAAAGGACTGATATTTGGCAGATGCTTTTTATCTAGTCACAGACTCATGAAGTCCTCTGCCCCTGCAGTCAGTTTTAGTTTCACAAAAATGCATCGCTCTGGACTAATTTGTACTAGGACAGTATTCTGCTTTGGGGTGTTTGTGAGGGGGTTGGAGGTGGATGTTTTTGCGGCCCCCCTCTCCGTTCATTTTGTGCTGATGAGAGGCACTCAGTCAGCTGGAAGCAGGTGCTTCCTCCCCACCACCCCAATATGTTTTGCGACGGAAATTGCAAAAAGCTCCAACGGCCCACAGTGGCTCAGCACGGCTGGCTTTTGGTGATTAAATAGGTGACTCATAACCACTAAAAGCAGAGCGGGGACTGGGAGGCATGTTTAATCTTACCTTTCAATGGAACTGCTCAGCTTGTATTGCGCGGCGATTGACGCTGAGTTAGTAGTTCTGTTCTGTGGCGTGGGCTCTGCGTGAGGGATAACATGGGCTCTGATATGTGACGGCTGGTTCTTGATGTGTGGGGGGGGGGGGGTGGAGATCTGGTTTTAGCGTCCCAGCTAGGCGCCGAAGCTGGACTGTGTCGTAACTATTTCAGAGTCAGAAATTACAATTGTGAGGTACTGTTTCCAAATTGTTCCCCGCATTCTCTGGCCACTATGATTGCTTAGTGTGTTCCAAATGATAGTTAATATTTTCGAAGAAACACACAGCTACACAGGTATCATATACTGTACCTGGTTCTGATGAGGTGCGGATCTACCTCACTCACGTCTTCTTGTGCTCAGTGTAGCTCCACAGAACTGTGCTACAGAGCACAGACACCCTGTGTCCACATATCAGCCCCATGGGGAGGGAATGAGAGGGGAAGGGGCTCGCATGTGTAGAAGCTTCACACCTTCAAACCTCTAGCCGCCAAACTCCTGATGAATGACCTACCGATGTGTTTGAGAGAAAGATATTAACAGCACAGTCACTAATATGGCTCAGGATTTAGCAGCAACGTGTGAAATCATTTCTCAGGTGTGTGATATATAGTGGCAATGCCCTGTGAGTCTGTGTGTGTGTGTGTGTGTGTGTGTGTGTGTGTGTGTGTGTGCGCACGGTTCATTTTCGAGGCTCAGGCAGCGCTAGTAACGGGGTCATGCGGAAGAGAGGAAGAGGCTCCCCAATCCGGGCGGCTCAGAATAGCTCCATCCCCGAGCTCAGGGCACCACAGAACCAGTCCGCACACATCCATCCCATCACAGCCCAACACAGAGGAGGAGGAAGAGGAGGAAGAGGAGGAGGAGGACACGGAGAACAAAAGCGAATGGAGTGGAGGAAGAGACCACGCAGCAGGGGGCTGGGGAGGGGAGGGAGGGGGGGGCGGCATAAACGGAGAGAGATTTAGGGGAGGAGGAAGAGGAGGAGGAGGAGGAAGCTGTTGTTATTGCGCTCGGCTACGGGAAGGTGATATTTTTTTGTGTCACCCCCGCGGCGAAGCGCTGAGGAGATTAACGGTGTAAACGCTGCATTAATGCGAATGAGATGGAGGGAGGGGGACGGAGGGAGGGGACGGAGGGAGGGAACGGCGTTAAAGAGGGAAGGAGAAATGATAGATAGAGGGAAGAGGAGTGAGAGAACAGGAAATGCATCTTAATGCTACGTCCACCACCATAGCTTAGAAAAACACGGTTTTATTCTGCTGTTATTATCAGGGACAGCACTACAGACAACTGCAACCAGCGTGAAGTATACAGGCCTAATGTAAAATATGAAAAAGAACATCTGCAGTTTCTTTTCTGGCCTTACTGGAGGATATGTTTGTCAGAGTGTGTGTGTGTGGGGGGGGGTGATGATGATGATGATGATGATGATGATGATGATGAAGGGAGCCCAGTGCATGTGCTCCCTGGCCCAGAATAACGTAGGATCGGCCCTGGTTATTACTCTCTCTCTCTCTCTCTCTCTCTCTCTCTCTCTCTCTCTCTCTCTCTCTCTGTGTGTGCGTGTGTGTGTGTGTGTGTGTCAGAGAGAGAGAGCGTGTGTGAAGGTGTTGAGGTTGCCTGCAGATTTTTTCTGACCTGCCTGTGTGTTTCCACAGCTTCATGTCAACAAAATGTAGTCTATTCAGCCTTGGGTCTTTGTATGTCTCTCTGGGTGTGTGTAGTGTGTGGCAGGTAGGCGAGAGCGAAAATGAGAGTTTTTGTGTGGCTGTGTGGGTGTGTGTGTGTGCATGTACTGTACGTGTGTGTTTCTCTGTCAGTGTGTGGTATTCGTCACACATTTCCCAAAGGCCCAAGTAGTTTCTCACCACAAAGTAGGCCTGGAGTGAAACAAGTCTACACATGACTTGCACCCTAAATTTAGTAAGTTTGCCTGTCCTCAACCCACACACTCACTCACTCACAAACACCCACACACACCCACAACAAGCACATACAGTCTATACACACACACCAGGCAATCACATACAGTACTGTACAGTCTGTACACACAGAAACACACAACTACGTTTCTATTAGGGGTGGGAATTGGCAAAAGAATGACAATTCGATACTATTGCGATATTTGGGCCAAAATTCAATATTATTGCGATTCTAAACATATTGCGATACAACAAGTATTGCGATTCGATTCTGCGATATATTGCTATTCATGTCTCTCATATTATTCAAAGGCATTACAAAACATAAGGAAAATAACACTGTTCAACTCACTTTGTCATGGCGTGGTGCATATCAAGGTCCTTACTATTTGCTTTTTGTTGAAAACGAAATACACCCACACTTTCAAAGTGAGGGAGGGTCGTCTATAACAGGTTGTGATTGTGAAGCCATTTTTATTTGAAATTGCCGTTGAATGCACAATAAAACGCCACAACAAGCGCCACCTTGTGAGTGTAATATCTTGAAATTCCCCTTGGGGACTCAAATAAAGGTAAAATAGATAATTAAATTCTATAATTAAGTATTGCGATACTTGAGCTACTAGTATCGATATAATTGCATGCACAAAATATCGCGATACTGAACAGAATCGATTTTTTCCCCCACCACTAGTTTCTATCAGGTCTGTAGAATTGTATATCACAGTATCTCAAAGAATTTGGTGTCGAAGCTTGGTTGTCTTGCTCCTTTCTTTGCACTACACTTGATGGTGTTTTAAGCCCCCACCGTCGACTTCAAGGCACCTAACCCTAACCCTTACTTAACCCTAGTGCCTCCATTTGGCACTTCATGGAAGACGACATTGGGATCTTAAAACGCCAAAAGGCTTGCAGCTCGCACACACTGTTTGATAATTGACTTACCTCATCTCATAAGCCAGTATCAGTTGTCTTGACACAGGCCTGTTTGACTTGTTTCCTGCCCCTACGCTTCCCAAGTCATGTGAGACTGTAGCCGGGGCGTCCCCTGGGAG
>NC_085013.1:9852906-9867906 GCF_963854185.1 Sardina pilchardus
ACACACACACACACACACACAAACAAACAACCACAAGCACACAAGCGGCTTGGATTTTATCCCTGGTAGTCAATAAAGGAAAAACCCATCATGTTAGTGCTCAGCATCCCCATCCTCCTTAGTATCCAGCTGCATCAGGGCCCTCCACCATCAGTCTCATCACTATGCTCTGGGCGGAGGGAATCCTTCATGGCTGCCTGCTATAAGAGAGAGAGACACTCTCCAGTTGCTCTTTTAGCCTGATCAAAGGGAGGACAAATCCTGCCTGCAGGTGATTTAAACTGGATGAACCTGCAGGCAGGGTGTATAAATCTATTTCCAATCACCTCATCCAGATGCTGAGTGAACACGCATCACTGGCAGGCTGTCAAATTTGTCTAAATGCAGGTAGATTGAGATCATGTGATTAAACCTGACAAGTTTATTGGCTGTTTGCCAGGTTAGCAGGAGGCTTGCTTCATAGCTTGCATCTCACACTTATTTAAAAGAAAAAACGTGAATAGCTTTTTCACACATACTGTGCTGTACATATACACACACTCACTTATGAACACGTTCAGTCACACCATCCGTAATCACATAACTCTAAATCTTCATGTTTACTCTCTCTAATACTGTAGCTAAGCTGCTGATGCAGAGATGTACTTCTACTGAGCAGTAGCACACTATAATACAGTCTCTCAACAGACCTCTGCTAAAACCAAATGCACACAAGCTCACAATAGCTAACACAAATGATCAACTATTTGTGGATCTCTGGATCTCTGGATCGCTGTGCTTCTCCCAAATTTGATAGATATCTCCTTGGCCCGCGCTACACTAGGTTTCATGATAATCAGACAGGTAGTTTTGCGCAATCCTGCAGACTAACAGACAGACAGACAGGAAGGCAAACAAACTGCGCTGAAAAAAAGAACCTCCTCGGCAAAAGTAAAAACAGACACCTAACCGCTATGGGAGAATGAGAGACACAGCAATGCACAACATATGGTGTCCATGTCTCCCCCCAACCTCCCATCATACTCACATACTCATACTGAAACCCATATGGTCATCCATTCATACGCATACATATGAAAACACACACACACACACACACACACACACACACACACACACACACACACACACACACTTAAAAATTATTAATTATCCTCAGTATATGTATCCACGTCTGCACTTGACACAAATATTGCAGTTACAAACTCTTGGGATAAAAGCTGAGCGCACCAAAATAAAGAATCAGATAAGATGGAATCAATTGGTTGGTTTGCCCAACACAGTTATAGACTCTAATTCCAATTCACTGATGTTGAAGCATTAGAGATCCCCTTTAAAAAATGAATGTGCACATACACTTTGAATGTAATTCACATGGTGTATCTTACATAAGCGTTGTACATATGGAAAGGCACGTTACCAAAATGGCATTCTTGGCACCCGTGCACGTGTGTCTGTGTCCATGTGCTCAGATAGCCACACTAACCAGCCACACATACACACTTTCCCTTTTCCAGAATTGCTACTCTGACACTGACACGTACTCAAAGGTATACACACCCACACTCACTCCAAACTGGCCCTGACTGCATGCGTAAGAGGCATAAGAGGGGTAAGAGGTGTGTGTGTGTGTGTGTGTGTGTGTGTGTGTGTGTGTGTGTGTGTTTATGATTCACAGTTGATCATCAGTGAAACTCTACACATGGTTCTGCAGGAAGGGCAGATCTGCTATTTTAAACACATTGTGTGGGATGGAACTCTCCCACATTCTTCCTCTCCTCTCTTTCTCTCTTGCTCTCTCACTCTATTGCTCTATCTCACGATCCTTCTCTCTCTCTCTCCATCACACCCACTCTCTCGTGCTCTCTCTCTCTCTCTCGCCCACTCTCTGTAGAGTAATTATAGGCAGAGAGAGATCCTCAGAGTGGATGGGGTTTGCAGTGGGCTGGCTGTATTTTAGACATCACCCAGATTGTGTGAGTTTCACAGCCCAACGTGCACAGCCTATAGGCATCACTGCGTTGGGACTTTGGGATTGTCTTAGCCCACACTGTACATTCTCAGAGAATCCTTGTTGTTACCCAGTGTCTTACAATATTCTCAAATGTCATCATGAACGCCCTCAAATTGCTCAGTTTGGAGCCAAAGAGACCTGCACAGCGTTAGTCAATACAATGTTGATACATGGGCATTCAACAATGATTTTAAAGCACAATATCAAGCACAACAGCAGAAGTTCCACCTTCAGTTTTACTGCATGAAGGACTTCAGCAAACCACTTTGGTGCTTCCTACTGTATGTGGATACAATGTTGTTCCAGCGGATATGGGTGTCATAAGAAACATATAAGAAATCTTGTGCCTTAACTGGGAACCTATGAACTAATAATATGCACTGTGTGTAGTACATCAATTAAATAGCAGGAGGATAGCTAGTTGTAAAATGCTAATTCAGGCCCTGCTAGAGAATTAAGGAAGAATTAAGTAGGCACTCGGTATTCTCCAGCAAGCCATTTAGCTGTGATTGATGTCCAGTGAGGGGAATGTAATAAAGCAAGCTTTGGAAAGAACCACTGGCTGCTTTATTGAGCTTCACTCAGGGTGTGCTGTTTGTCCAGTCATTCAGAAACAGACTGGACACTGGTCAGAATTTATCAGCAGGGACTAGCTGGGAGACACACTAAATCCTGTCTTTGATTTCTCTTGTGTGTGTGTGTGTGTGGGTGTGGGTGTGCGTGTGTGTGTGTCTGTCTGTGTGTGTGTGTGTGTGTGTGTATGCCCGTGCTCAGGAGGTGTATGTGGGCTCAGAGACCATCTGCACTGTGGATGGCCTTCACTTCAACAGCACGTATAAGTCCCGTGTCAAAGCCTTCAACGGGAGCGGTGTCGGCCAATACAGCAAGACCCTCGTCATGCAGACCTCTGAAAGTAAGAATGCATACACACACACACACACACACACACACACACACAGACACACACAAACACACACACACACAGACACAAACACACACATACATACATACATACACACATACACATACAGACAGACGGGCATCAAACATACACACACATACTGTATTAGTCAACAAATAAATCAACAAATAAATTCCTCCACAAATTAAACATTCATGTACACACATACATAGTTTACAGTATATGCATACACAGTCACTCATTAACACTCAGACGTGCTTGTACACAAACATTAAAGTCGACCCGCAAAATAGTGTGCATAAATGTGCTTGCTTCTCCATTGACTGCTGCCACTGCTTATCCACAGGGAAGCTTGAGATTGTGCAGTCGGCCTGACGATGCTTCTCTGGAAGCATGGAACTGCAACCGCTCCATTCCCAGCCCAGAGTAGCCTATGCGTAACGCAGCCAAATGGGGTTGTGTGCAAAAGCACAGCCTCTATAGTCGTTCTTAGCTTTAAAGCCAGCGCTACAGACAGTTAACGCTTGCCAAGAATCAGTCATTTCAGTTCATTAGCCACAGCCGATGGTATTCCACGTCTAGCTGACTCGATCCCGAGCTTGTCACTTTGTGCTGCCGCCGCTGTTCTTTTTTCGCAGCAAGACTGCCTTTCTGTGTGCCCGGCCCGCTTATTAAAGTGCAGGATTCAGGCCCCCTGGAGGCGTCAGATTTGAGATGTCAGCCCCCTGGCAGCGTGTCAAATCTGATTATGTGGAGATCTAGATCTAGACTGGCATGGGCTTCTCTGCAGACTCACCGCAAAAGCAGTCGGCAAATAGTTTAAGACGTTCCAATCAGTTTATTTTGATCATTAGTGGCGCTATATATGCTATTATGAGCTATATGAGCTATTTTTCAAATGGCGTGCTCGAGTGTTTTATTAATTTGACACAGTGTATTGGGAGTTCTATAGATGGCAGGTAGCAGGTGCTGTAGCAGGTGTTCTAGTAGGTGATGATGTGCCATGTTTACTAGACTGTATTGAAGTTTGTATAACAGAGAGAAGAGTTAGGAGGCCACTGAGTTGATCCAGCTTCCCTGATGAAATCTGCTTTTTCGAGTTTCTTTCTCTCCTTCCCTCGGCTTCAATGTGTTCTGCTTTCTCTCTCTCTCTCTTCTTTTTTCTTTCTATCATTTATTTTATTTGCTTCCCCATCCCTCCTTCCTTCTTTATCCATTTAATCTTCCCCCTCCTCTATTCCTCCCTCCTGCCCTCTCCCTCCCTCCCTCACTCCCTCACTTTCTCTCTCTTTCTTCCCCCTCTCTCCCTTTCTCTCCTCCCCTCCCTCTCTCTTTCTCTCTCTCTCTCACTCTCTCTCTCTCACTCTCTCTCACCACCTCTCTTCGTTCCTCATCAGCCGGACTCCCCCCATGCGATATTAACTCACTTGCTGCAGGTATGGATGGCTCTCTCTCACACACACACACTAACACACTAACACGCACAGGACACCCTTCATGTTCTTATGAAATGCTCCGTCAACCTATTCACCTGTTTGTTGTATTGTGTGCATGCACCACCATCTCTGACCAGTAGATGGCTCCCATCTTCGTGCATCCTGTTTTGCTCTACTCTCTACAGTAGCAGCATGTCCTTGACCATGAAATAAATAGTATGCATACAACAGTTCAGCAGCTCTCCACAGCTAAAAACACGGCATGTTGCGGATTACCTGTGAGAATAGGAATGCTATTGTTAAAGGTTGGTGCAGGTGTGCTGTGCTGTTGGGATGCAAGCTGCCCACTCACTGAATGACTCATGTTTTTCTATTGCCTGGATTCCCAGTGCATGTGCTTCAAAACATCCAAGAGACATAATTTGTGTGGGAGGGCACATGTGTATGTGTGTGTGTATACATGTGTATGTGTGTAGGTGGTTGTGTGTGTGTGCATGTGTGTGCATGTGTGTGCATGTGCATATGTATGTGTGTGTGTGTGTGTGTGTGTGTGTGTGTGTGTGTGTGTGTGTGTGTGTGTGTG
This sequence comes from Sardina pilchardus, assembly GCF_963854185.1. Taxonomy (NCBI): domain Eukaryota; kingdom Metazoa; phylum Chordata; class Actinopteri; order Clupeiformes; family Clupeidae; genus Sardina; species Sardina pilchardus. Next base: position 9,857,862 of record NC_085013.1, read on the forward strand.
TGTGTGTGTGTGTGTGTGTGTGTGCGTGCGTGTGTGTGTGTGCACGTGCGTGTGAGAGTGTGTGTTTGTCTGTTGCGTGTTTTTTGTTGCTCCCACAAGCTCCCTACCCCAGGCACGTCTTTAGCAGTCTGATGGCATACTCTGACTACTGCAGCAGTGGCTGAGAATTTATGCTGAATACTCTCTTAGTCCCACAGGTTTGGGAATAGCCAGCTAGTCTGAATTCTCAGACAGGCAACCAGGCAACCAGTGTTGAGAAGTCATAGCAATGAAAACAGTTTCTACTTGTGGCCCAATGTGAGGTCTTTCAGAACAAGTTCTCCACAATGAAGCTGAAAATGAACACATTGAAATTAAATTCAATGAGCTTGTTTCAGTTAACTAATGAAAACAAAGGGGACATTGAAAATAAAATAAAAGCTTTGAGGAGGCCAAACAGCTACTTTAGCTTCTCTAAATGCATACTCAATTTGGCCATGAATATCTCAGTGACGTACAGAAAGTTGCTGTTTCAGCCCTTCACAAAGTGCTGGCTAAGGCACAAAGAAATGTGTTTCCTGTAGGTGGCCTGATTTTGAGAGAAATTGTATTGCTCTGTCCTCCAATCCCGGCTAAAACACAGCCTAGAGAATGCGCAGTGAACAAAGCTGCAAGCACCAAGTACCATGCATTTAACCTACTCACAAAACATTCTTGTTGCTTACATTGTATCCTCACCACACTGCCTCCTACGTCATCCATTTATTCATATCATATCCTCTTACTATACATTAAAAATGCGCCAAACATTCAAAGGGTCTCTGGGGAATCCCTTTGTACTAAATGTCCCCTTTTTTCAAAGCATCTAGTCCACTTTGCTAACATCTTTGATCAAAGGGGTCATTCATTCTACATAGCACAGACCCCCACTGGAGAGAAAAGGTGTATGCTCACCGACTGGTCTTGTCATCCATTTGTGGTGTGGGAAAGGGGGATGAAAGGAGATGGGTGGACACGGAGAAACAGCGGGTAGAAAGATGGACCAACAAGGGGTGAAGACAGAAGAGGGAGAACATGGTGATGATGAGAGAAAAGTGAATAAGTGTATAAGAATAAGAGAATAAGTAGCGATGGTACAGTGTGGATGCAAGACGGAGTGGGTATGGCCAGACCTCCAGTGGGGTCTAGTGTCTGAGTGGCGTGTTATCAAAGCTGGCAACTTTTTGGGATTATCTGTTAAAACGGTTAAAGTTTATGCTATTTCGTTTTATGTTTTTGTTTTGTGTGTGTGTGTGTGTGTGTGTGTGTGTGTGTGTGTGTGTGTGCGTGCGAACAGTCGCCTGGTTTGTTTTTGACCCTGCGTCGGCCCACCCGGACATCCTCCTGTCCAACGACAACCTGACAGTGACATGCAACAGCTACGACGACCGGGTCGTCATGGGCAACACGGCCTTCTCGCGCGGCGTACACTACTGGGAGATCACCATCGATCGCTATGACAACCATCCGGACCCGGCGTTCGGCATCGCCCGCGGCGACGTGCTGAAAGACGTGATGCTGGGGAAGGACGACAAGGCCTGGGCCATGTATGTGGACAACAACCGCTCCTGGTTCATGCACAACAACTCACACACCAACAGGTGAGAGAGCAGCACGCACACACACACACACACACACACACACAACGTACACTCTCATACAACACACACTCTCATACAATGCACACAACAACACACACTCTCACATGACACACATTCTTACACACACACTCACACTACACACTCTACACACACAGCACTATTAATCCATACACGCACAACATGCACTCTCATAGAACAGCATACACTCGCATACAACACACACAACACACACTTTCACACGACACACACTCTGACACAACACACACACTCTCACACTACACGCACAACAATATCAACCCTCACAACAACACATTCTTTGATAGCTGTTTGTGGTAGTAGGTGTTTTTTACTCAAATTAGTACCTTTGTCTGAATCAGAGTGTATTTGCATGTTAAAAAGAGAGGTAGTTAGAGGCAAAGAGAGAGAGAGTGAGAATGAATGGAGGAGTGAGAGAGCTGTGTGTGGATTTGTGACCAGGATGTGTGTGTATGTCTCTTTGTTTGTAAGCGAAAGCCAGGTGTTTTCTTTGTCTAAATGATCCACCCTTTCATCAATACCATTGATGTATTGACTCTTTCACTGACCCCGCCCCCCCTCTCATCCATACTCTTTGTCCCCTCTCCCTCTTCATTCCCCCTCCTCCACACATCCCTCTCTTCTCTTCCTCCTCCGCTCACAGGACGGATGGAGGGATAGGCAAAGGGGCCACGGTGGGGGTGCTGTTGGATTTCACGCGAGGGATTCTCATCTTCCTCATCAACGATGAGCAGCAGGGTCCCGTGGCCTTCGAGGGGATGGAGGGGCTCTACTACCCAGCCATCAGCCTCAACCGCAACGTGCAGGTGAGACACACACACACACACACACACACACACACACACACATGCACACACGTGCACACACACACGCATGCACACCACAGATATGCACACAAACATACCTTAAAAGTAATCCACATACACAATAGAAACTAAACAACACATGCAAGGAAGACCCAACGATGCACAGAATGGACCAAAAAGTAACGATGAGAACTATTTGAAACACACACACAGAACTTATGTCACCTCAGACCACACCATTAGAATAGTTCACACTTACTTTCTGAAATGGCACAGTCACATTCATAGTCAAGTAATTCCCAGGGTCAAAGTATGAATATAACAGTGTATGTGTTAGCAATTATGCATTTTACAAGGACACCAATCTGGACTTGTCAACTGCTCATACATAACATGAATATGTATAACATAATGGAAACCAGCCCCCTCATCAATATTCATATAGGATGCTTATAATGATTAAATGTGCCTGAACAGATTTTGACAATTTAGTAGCCACTGAGTGGGGGTTTTTTTCCACTGTGGCTCTACAGCACCACCCACAGCATAAAGTATGGCATTACACTTCAGGAGGTCAGGGGGATTGCATAAAATAGAAAAATTGAAGCACTGTTTTAGCATTTGTTTCTACATTGATGGGCTATATCATTGGTACCAATTAGAATGTAGTTGTTTGTAGGGTTGGAAGGATGGTGTATTACTATATATCCGAACTTGAAAGGAAATCGTCAAAGTAACATGCTGCCATAAGCATATCAATATTGTTCCATTTATTTAAACAGGTTATTATTTGGACATTATTATCTTATTATCTTGATGGTATCAAAATGTTGGATGTACTGTACTTTTAACTGCACCTCATGAGTTTACATCTCTTACTGTTTGTGTGTTTGCTTGTATGTTTGTTCATGTTATGTAGGTGACTCTGCACACTGGGCTACCCATTCCAGACTTCTATACGCCTGGAGAGCCTGACCCCAACGGCTCCGTCTGTTAGAGCCTCTGTGGCACCATCTCACCCCCACCTCCCTGCACCTCCGTCGGGCCTCCTCAATACACACGCCCCTGGCACCCTCCACCCTTTGTGAGTGCGGTGAAGCACACTGAAGCCCTCTCCTCTCTCATCTCTCAGCTGGACTGCATCTCATCAGAGACTCATGGATCGAGGACAGACAGAGAGGGATGTTTTTGAAAAAATGGAAACAACATATGTTTACCCTGCAAACAGCTTTTGTGTGTGTGTGTGTGTGTGTGTGTGTGTGTGTGTGTGTGTGTGTGTGTGTGTGCGCGTGTGTGTGTGTGTTTGTGTGCCTGCCATCATCAACATTTACTGAACAGACAGATAAGAGAGTGTGCAAGAAAGTTACGGCACTTCCCCATCCTTGTTGTAATGCGTTGTGTCATGAGCACAAGTTCTGCTTGGGCTATTCCATTAGCCTACTGCATTACTAGCAAATTAGCATAGAGTGACCACTAGGGGAAATAATACAGCACGTTAGGTGAATTGGCCGCAATAACTCTAGATGGTCTCTGTGCTTTGCTTTGCTCTGCTTGGCTTTGCTTTTGATGGTGTAGCAGCGTCTCTTCTGTCCTTCTTGCCCTTATGTTCGTCTCTTGTTACGAGTGACCACCACACAACCAAAACTGACTCAGGGTCAGTTGCTAAGAGCGACGAGAAGGAAGTGGAGAACTGTTATTGGTGTGAAAGTGTGCTTTCCAACAGTGAAAGGGAGGCTGTGTGTGTGTGGTTTGCATCTGTGTACGTCTCTACTGTCTGAATGTTGGGTGTGTATTCCGTGCTACAAGTCTGTGCCCTTGGGATTTCAACAATAACAGATTATTTTATAGCCATCCAGGGACAAGTCCCTGAATATTATTAATAGTACTTACGTTTCTCCAGAGCATTTATTCCAATTATTCCTATTATATTGATTAATATTATTATAATGGTTCTTAATCGTTAGTGTCACGTTGGCACATGTCTCATGTGGTGCTCATGGTGTCATGCTTTATACCGAATTCCTCCGTTGGTGCCATGGGTAACCATGGGTGTCTCTTGGTTACGGTGCGTAACCGCGGGTGACCCAGTCCTACGTTTTTTTTATACTCGTCCTCTTGAAATACCCCTCTGTAAATTACCTATATGATTCATAGCAGTGTGGAGATACAGTATGCAGTATGAGTCAGTGATGTTTAAAGTGCTTGTTATGGCCTTCACAGCTCTCTGTTTTGTACAAGAACACAAGAAAGCAATGCCCTTCTCTGTTGATGTAGATTTCTATCCCTCAAATGTGGGAATCCCTTCAAATGTGATTATAACAGACCCAACACATTCCTTACCCTACATGTACTGGATGGTATTGAACATAACATACTGTATATGAGTTTACACATACCCAGTAAGCATCCTTTCCAAAGAAAGGCTTAAGTGGTGTCGCAAACTGTTATTTGCTCCCGTTCTCGACACTCAAGTACTCGAGTGAAGTTTAACTTACTTTACATCTGTGGGCTGCTCAACTATAAGGTGCTATCCACACACACACACATACACCACCTCGTGTGCCTCTTCACAGCGAGTACTTTACGTGAACAGTTGAGGAAAGCATGCTGTGATGGCATAAGTGTGGATCGAGAGTTGTATTCCCTTTCAGAACTATGTCTGTGATTTTGATATCACAATGTAAAGCTGAATGATCACAACTGAGATGTCTTAGTGGCATCAAATGGGAGGAATGTTTAGCCATTTTTATGTCATTTGATCCCACTTTGTAGTCCCAAATATAGCTTCAACACAAAACTCCTCAAAGAGAATTCTGAGTAGCTTGAGACTCCTTTCTGTCATCTATGTGGTTCGGATCGTTTGAACTGAGCTAGTAAGCACTTGCTACCCTCACACATGACTGAGCTATGGCCTGGTTTCATAACATTGAGGCTTCTGAATTGGAATGAGAAGGAACCCCATCACTCACCCCTACCCCAGACCAAACTCAATTAGGGCATCCCAGACAAAGAGCTCTGTTTATAATTCAGGGCACACTAGCCAGTGTACACGGGTGTTATTTTACCAACACACAATCTGGTGTGGACTATGGACACAGAATAGTTCTACTAGCTCATCACTACACCTCAACTGCAGGCCTCCTCCATAATGTCTTGGTGTGGATCCTCTATGGGATCTGTGTTCTATTCCTGTTACATGACATTAAACTCGCCTTGAGACTGCTGCCTCCAAAATTCTTAAATCTGAGCCGCCAAAATGCAAAGCTTTCTGTAGGCTATAGAAGACTACCTGTTTAATTTCAAGCATAGATGTCTGCAAAGCAAATATTCTTATAAAACAGGTATAAGGCAGTATTGTGGTATTTAATACTAAAGATAACACAGTCTAATGAAGTATTACACTGTGCAGCTGCTAGATTTGAAATGAGAAAATAAATTAACAATATGTGTGTGATTTACCACAGGAGAACAATGACTCTGCTCTGGGTGTTTCATTTGCCAAGTGCACAAAATGTACAATTACACAGAGTCTATTTTGTGATGTCAGCTCAAGTATGAGTGTATTTACGCTGAAGCAAAACAATGGAAGAACACCTATGGTTGTAATTGTATAGTTGGCCGCTCGATATGACATGGGTCACAGACGGAGGAATGACAGTTGCTGAGTAATCCAAAACATGGTCTCTCAGCTCGAAAGCCATGCTACTGGATGCTATGTGCTCCTGCTGTCTAGCGAATGATGTACAGTACAGTAGAGTATAGAGATGTTTGGTTGCTGTCGTCAACTGTTTTATTTATGAATTTACTAAAGTGAACGTAAAGAATGACATATTGTTATGTGGTTTATTATTATTATTCTGATCATTATTATTACTATTATTATTATTATTATTATTATTATTATTATTCGATGTTTGTATTATAAACTGTATCAAGCACTTGGTGTTTTCTGTAACTGCAACTAGGCTACTCAATAAAATAAAGTCTGTGTTATCACCAAAGTGCACTGAGTAAAGTTTATTAAAACCTCACATTTTGGTACACGCCTACCATGAAAGGCCTGTCTCAGCTACCAATAAGAAGATGGAGGAGGAGACGCCCGATGTAGCAATCTTTCGCACTGTATAAAGCACACTTCACAAAACCGTAACACAGGTCCTACAGAAAGAAGAAGACTTCGCACCATGGCGGCCCCACTCACTGACCAGGAAAAACGCAAACAGATTAGTATCAGAGGAATCGTCGGAGTAGAGAACGTTGCGGAGATCAAGAAAGGATTCAATCGGCACCTGCATTTCACTTTGGTGAAAGACAGAAATGTAGCCACTCCAAGAGACTACTATTTCGCTCTGGCGCACACTGTGCGCGACCACCTGGTCGGTAGATGGATCCGAACTCAACAGTTTTACTACGAAACAGACCCAAAGGTGAGTGTCCAAACCCGGAAGAATCGGTGACAGGTTCAGTGTGACATTGGACACGCTCGACAACAAATATGTGATGCATACATGCATGTTTAATGAAAAGGCGCACGTAACAAGTCATTCATTTTCATAAAACAGAGCAGCACAGTTCTGCAGACTACGTGCAGTTGCTCAATCGGGTCACGCCCACTTTGCAATGCACTGCAGGGGCAAGAAGACAAGTAGGAAGTTACTGAAATGTGGACAAACTGTCCCACACCAGAACAACGTGACAAAACATGTATATAATCTATTGCATTAATAATAATTTCATCCTTTTTATGGATATTGGTCGTTGTCATTAATTTTATTGACATTAAGATGTGTCATCTGTCAAGGAAGTGCTGTTGAAGGAGATGTCCCTGGGCCATGTCTAACCTGTCTGCTATTTTTGTGCTTAGCGGGTTTATTACCTGTCACTGGAGTTCTATATGGGCCGAGCACTGCAGAATACCATGATCAACCTGGGGCTGCAGAACGCCTGCGATGAGTCTATCTATCAGGTGAGCCACACTCGCAGGCAGAGGAGACCTTTCAGTTCAGTGTGTGTGTGTGAGTGTGTGTGCGTGAGAGAGAGAGAGAGAGTGAGAGTGAGTAAGTGAGTGAGTGAGTAAGTGAGAGAGAATTGCAGAGTGACAGTACACACTCTATGGACTTGCCAATGAGTTGCATCACTTGGTATGTGTTAACGTCTGTGAAAATGTCCTCTTACCTCAGATTTTGCTCAACCTGTGTGTGCATGCACCATACACCACATACACCATACACCATCTCGCTCTCTCTCTCTCACACACACACACACACACACACACACACACACACACACACACACACACACACACACACACACTATCAGGTCAGGTATCAGGTTACTGGTTATCGTCAAGGAATCAGCCTGACCATTGTTAATATGCCGTTACTGAATGCATGCTCACTTTTCTACCTGTCTTTTTCAGTCTGCAAGTTTAGACAGTCTTTCCTGTTCTTTCCTGGAATGATACCATACATGTCTTACAGGTGTATGATATATAGGCATCCTTGAATAATGTAATGAATATGTGTCTATTTGAAGGCAGTTTTACTGGACACAACTAGCCGTCCAGAGCTTTTGGTATTTGCACAATTGCACCTTTGTACTTTGAAATCCCCTCAGAGCACAAGCAAAGAACTTGTGCAGGTGTTTTCAAATTGAATAAAAAATCGAAAGCTTTATTGACACAATATTACATTGCATTGCAGAATTGTGTACAGCAAAGTTAAGTTGAATTATACAACTTGTCTTGTCTTTTCTCTTTTTTTCTTTATTCTATCTTTTCCTTATCTCTCTCTCTGTGTCTCTTTCTCTCCCACACTCCACACCTCTAGTTGGGTTTGGATATGGAGGACCTGGAGGAGATGGAGGAGGATGCAGGTCTGGGGAACGGGGGCCTGGGTCGACTGGCAGGTCAGTAATCTGTTATTCTATATTTTTAAGTGAGGCTCCATACAGTTGTAGTGCAGTAGCTCTGTTCTAGGACTGTAGGAAAATCACGGTCCGGTCGAAATGTACTAATGGAAAACTACAAACCACCTTGCCATGGCATGCTAGGACGGGAAATACAAAGAACTCTCTCACACTCTCTCTCTTTCTCACTCACACACACCCACACCCACAGATATATATATACACACACACACACACACACACACACACACACACACACACACATGCAACCATCTACTTCCCTTGGGTAGAGTTGTGCAGTCTAAACCACAGCATAGAAATGTCTAAATATGGTTATTGCCATTAACAGTCTCGAATGTAACAATGCTTCTTCCCAACATGCCTGTGAACCACAAACATTTTAGTTATAGGGACACTCTCTAGGGCTGCACAAGTATCGCAATTTTAACCAATGCAAATATCTAATCATAAAATCTTTTTGTCACATTTCTATTCATAAATATTGTTATTATAAGTTATATTTATATTCATGTCATCCTCATTGTGTGACAGACAGTGAAGCTCACCAATCAGGAGTGCTGTGCTTCTCATGCACTAGGCATGTTCACCAATCAAAAGTGGCAGAACTTAAAGAGACATTTGGCATATTGAAATTAATCTTAACACTGACGTTCAAAAGTCATATCGCGGATCGATATAGCAAATTGCATATTTTCCTCAAATAACATAGCCTTAACCCTGTCTTGTAATTCAGCCTGGTAACTTGCAGTGGACTTCTGTTCATCTACGAGAAGTATCATTTAGTGATATCAGAAATATCAGACTGGGGTTCAATGCAATGTGATATGGCCTTTTCTTTCATACAGCTTGCTTCCTTGACTCAATGGCTACTCTGGGCTTGGCTGCATATGGGTATGGCATTCGCTATGAGTATGGAATCTTCAACCAGAGGATCAAAGATGGCTGGCAGGTGAGGTCAGACTGCAATATACAGTAGGTAACACATATGTAAGAAAACTCACACACAAACACACATAGTTGGTGTGCTGGTTTGTCTTCAGTGCTGTTGCATCAATCGATCTAATTGATTCTAGGCAGTTCAAATATAGTAACACAAACACCATTACAAGTTATTTTGTGTTGAATATAATATATGATATGCACTTAAGTACTGTACGGAAGCTGCAAACATTCACAAACCTTTTGTATGCACATAAAGCTGTTTCTTATATGGCAGCCAATACAAAAAGATAAAAATCACTCAAAAGTCCAACTTTATGCCAGATTGTCAAAAGTATTTGAGGAATTTCCACTGTGGTGTGTTGGAAGCCTCTTCCTCTGATAAGCACAGTGTCAAGGTCCCATGAGTCCGCAGTATGGCAGGAAGTAGGTCATCAGTGACTTTAGCACTGGGAACCAATCAGTAAGCACGTAGCAGTGCCTGACCAAAGAGTGGCTCTGAACTTGCGAGTGGTGTTTGTGTTTTAGTGATAAGGTTGGAGGTTATTTTTGTACTCACCCACTATGGGTCTGTCCTACGTATTTGCAGTGCAAACTGTATGGTAGTGTAAACATGCTCTTTGGGATTCTACTCATACTCACAAGTTGATTATTCACTGACAGCCACTGAACTGTGTAGTGTACTAGTATACTGTGAATGTAACGTGTGATGTGGTC
>NC_085013.1:10172906-10250406 GCF_963854185.1 Sardina pilchardus
TCCTCTTCACTGAATGCATCAGATGAGGTGATCCTTGTTGGGTCTAGCAGGAGCAGTTTATGCTCGCTGTCCTCGTTACCATCCTCATCAATGACCCGTTTCAAACCCGGCCTCTGCAATGACACCTTTTTAAGAGATTTCACTACTTTGTTGAGGACTGCCTTTGGTATTCTAATGGCCGGAACAATAATTGTTTGGGCAAAGGCTTCACGGTCAAGACAGGTCATACCCCGGACCGCAGAAGGAGCCCTGTAGAGCCCTTGCTCGAGCGAGGGCTGCTCCTGGCCTGGCATTGGCGTCAACAGTGTTGTATTAAATCGGACAAGACTCCTGCCTATTGCTAGCTTAGGGCTACCACCTCCACAAGGGAGAAGACACCGAATAGATGACAGCTGATGACAACGTCGAGTCTCCAGTACAGGAAAAAACACTTTACATGCACGTCTGTGGAGGGCGAAAAGTTTAACGTTAATTCGTTGCATGTCATGGCAATGAACAATATCGTTTGGCTATGAATTACACTTCAACATGCTACTTGATGTCACTGTCTAACGACACAGGCGTGTACAAACAGACAAACGAAAATTGCATGTAGTGTACTTTTAATCAACAAGAGCTCACCTTATCATCGCCCGATTCATGCACATGTACTTGGATGCGTACAAACACGTCATCAGTAGTGGACATCTGTTCTCTAATTTGATTGGTTTATGGGTTGAGGGCGGGCCACGAATAGTTCTCCAGGTCATGTGACTTAATCAGAACACAACTTTGGAAAGAAATGTTGCTGTGAAGTACAAAGCTGTGGTTACTGTGTCTCTTGAATTGATACATGTATCTGCCTCATTCACAAAACTACCTCTACTGAAGGGCAAAGTAAGAATGAACCGTAACACCACAATTCAGAGCGATTATCGTCCTATCGACGGGGACGATGAAGAATCAACTCCTCTTTTGGGACCTGTAAGTTGCATTTTGATTATAGGCTAACTTAACAAAGTTGTGTCAATCATTGCATTCTTCGTTGTGTGTGTGTGTGTGTGTGTGTGTGTGTGTGTGTTTTTTGAGATTGCTCGTTTTATTATTGGTCTAGATGAAGTTCAAGTTGAAGACATTTCAAGGCAAAATTTATTCTATCCATGAAGATGAATTAAGTCCTCACACTGATTTCACACAGTTTTCATAAATGCTGATGCACATCCCCTTCCACCCGAGACATCACATGTGTAGGCCTACGAACTGCAGTCATTATTTTGTGATTATTTGTGTGACAGCATGAGCGTTTTGCTCTTTTGACACTTAAATGTTCAGCTTTCTTCAGTGGTTGAACCATTGGTAGAATCGATCTTGACATATGATCAGGTATTTTCTCAGGTGAGAATCACAATGGACTTTGGTGTAGATAGGCTACTGTTTTCATGCCCTTATCATGTGCTTCTCATCACTTGTCTGTGTAGCCTAAGTGTAAAAATTAACCTTTGGATAGATACAATCCAGTAGGCTGCCTGATGAAGATTACCAGGCAATCTGGTGGTCCCCAATGCTAATCCACTCAAAGCTAGGCAGTTACCACCTGAAATAGGCTATTATGTAGGCTACACATACATATGCACATGTTTTCAATAAAGATTATTTCAGAGTTACTATTCTAATATTAAGGAAATAGTGATTGAAAAAGCCTGGAGAGTTGGTGCCCAGTGCAGTAGGTGCAAGTCAGGCAGTAGGATGTACTGTATAGATCTTTCAGATTTTCAATATCTCACCATGCTCCTACAGTACACTTATGTTCTGGCTATGTATTCAATCGACATGGGTTGGTCAGGTAGTTCCTTGCTTGACAGCGCAGAAGAGTTTCATTAACACATTAGTGTAATATTTTATACCTTAACAAACTCTGCATCCTCCTTACACTGACAAGCTGGAAACAATCTGCGGCCTTTATCCTTTCATTATGAACTTATGGCACATTGATGTGATTGTTTGTTTGTGATATGATGGAGATGTCTGCAATTAAGTTGGACTAGGTGCTTTAGTCATTAGTGCGTTATTCGCATGTGTGAAAGATAGATGGTGTGTGTTGGTATGTTGAGTGATGTCTTTGAGGATTGTCTATTGAATAACATGTGTGAGGTGTGTTTGTGTCTTTGTGCAAACACGTGTGACCCTTATGCACAGCCAATCATATAACAGCCATATGACATTTTCTCTCTCGGTCTGTCATTCAGTTGCGGGGTGGAAATGCCTCCTTCAAGTCCTCTGTGTTTAACCTGATGAATGCCATTATGGGCAGTGGAATTCTGGGGCTGTCTTACGCAATGGCCAGCACGGGCATCGTGGGTTTCAGGTGACTGCATGCACAACCCACTGTGGACATACTGCATGCTCTAAGATGCTGATCATTAACTTTAAAATAAATAGGTCATGCAACAACTGATATATGAGCGTCACGCTCAGGCATGTTATTTTTTTATTTATTTTTTTATTTTGATTATTGTTATTACTATTATCATTATTATTATTATTACAACACAAACTCACAAAACATTTGGCCAGATCATGGCTTTACATAGCTTTACATCAAATGTGTTGTACATTTAGATCCAACATATGGTATCACTCATGATCCTTGGGAGGTTGTGTTTTTATAGTTTTCCCCTTCATTCATACTCCTACTCCTTCACACACACATACACCCCTCACACACACACCCTATCAACACATGCTTCCATACCTGCTTTCACACATGCTTCCACACATGCTCCACATATATTTCCACAGACGCTTCCACCCAAATTTCCACACATGCTTCCACACAAACTTCCACACGTGCTTCCATACATGCTTCCACACACACCTTGTATTTTTTTCATTTGTAGTGACCTTATTTGTAAGTCGCAAACATTCCTTCAATCTTCTTCCCGCATATTTTATATCTGTCTACATTCCATTTATTATAAATATTTTCTGATAATTTTTCATTGCTCTCCGCTTTAATAAGATTGTCATATGTAGCTTCAAAATGTCCCCTATTTCTGTGGCTATTCTGTATTTGAGGTCCATAGTGTCCCTTATCCAATTTCAATTGCAAATACCCTTAGTCCCTTACTCCATATGTGTCCTCTAGTTCCTTGTATGAGCATATTGATCCCTGATTTAAGGTATCTACTGTTTGGATTCCTAAGATCCATGTTCCTCAACTAATTTTTGTTGGGTTATGAAGGGTTGGTTTTTGAAGGGTTATTCCATATCTATATGTCTTGGAATTGAAATATTACATTTTCAATTTCACACTCAGAGGCATTTAATTGACACACGACTGGCAAGGTCACACTAGAGTATTTCATCCACAATTTCGAGGTCGTAGACATTTTTTTTGAAATTGCAGACAAAAGTTGTTATTTTTGACCTATCACAAACACATTCTGACACACACACACACACACACACACACACACACACACACACACACACACACAATTGTGTGCACACCACTGATATAATTATCTGTTGTCTCTGATACAGTATCCTGTTGCTGATAGTGTCCAGTTTGGCTGCATATTCAATCCATTTGCTGCTTACACTATGTGACCAAACAGGTAACTCCTCGTATTTTTTGTGTTCATGACCTTTGGCTTTTAGCCTTGCGCAAACAGAAACAGTGAGGGGAAACGTTCAGTATTGATTATTTGCTTCTACATTGTGATGGCAGTGTGGACATCTGTTTGCAAGGAAGTGATAAGACAACTTAAAGACAAGTCAGTGAGTGAGTGATCTGTTTGCGGTATTCAGTATGTACTTTCATTTGTATTTAGTGTTCAATGCTTTTCTTCCTCAGGTGTTTCATCCTATGAAGATCTGGGTGGCCGAGCATTTGGGAGGTTTGGTAAAGTTAGTATTATTCCTTGTCTTAAATTTAGCCAAAATAATCTCAGCAACAGCCCCTAACATCACCATACAGGATGTCCTGATGTTGTTCAAGTGTTGTACGTGTTATGTGAGTAACCAACTGTAATTGCTCATCCACAGGTCTTGGTGGCCAGTGCCATTCTTATTCAGAACATTGGAGGTATGTATCCGGGCATACTTACAATGCTATTTGAGATTTTCATGAATGACTTTAATTCTGAATGAACTCCTGAATGTTCTTCTGAACACTCCTGAATATTTTTCTATGCTCAGCCAAATGATTAGTGAATGTGAGTATTAATGCATTTGTGCTGAAATTGTAGGACAGTCAGGTCTTGTCATTTTCTGTTTGTTTGTAAATGTTTAACTTTAGCATTAACGTTAGATGACGTCCTTATGCACCTCCCAGGAAAGGTTCTTGTATCTGAATCTGAAGATGACCGAACGGTCGAACGTTATTCTAAAAGCATGATAAAATAAAACAAAAGAAAGGAAAGAATCAAGAAGTGTGCTGACTCAATTTTAATCTATATGTTCAGCATTTTATTACCATATTATGAATACAAATACTTTATAGAGTAGAAATGTCAATTTTGGGAGTTACGGAAAGTGATTCAGGGAAGATATAGAACTGAAATGTGCAACATTAAAATGTTAATGGGCAAATATAAGAAATCCATCTGCATGTGCATTTTATCAGTTTGCCATCATTTTCATACTTGCTTCTGATACTATATGATTATGCCTGCAGTGATTGTTGTGCTGAGAAATGGTATAACTGATTTAGGCTCAAAACGGCAACGTTGTGACTCACCTCTGAATTCACTTCCCACAGCTATGTCCTCCTACATGTTCATCCTCAAGTCTGAGCTTCCTGCTGCTATCAGTGGCTTCCTCAGTCCAGATCATGAACGGTAACCTTCATCATGCTCGGCCCTCTATCACAATCACACCAAATACACCTAATGCTAATCGTTCAGATAAGTTATAGCCATCTGGTCTCCACATATTTTATACGTGTAGACTAGTCTTATTTCTCACTTTTCTTGTGTCTTTCTAGTACGTGTTTATTTTGCCCCCTCCCCTCTTGTGTCTCTGTAGAGGTGAATGGTATGAGGATGGCACCATTCTTGTTATCCTGGTTACTGTTTGTGTGGTGCTTCCACTGGCCATGTTACCCAAGATTGGTAAGGCTTTTAGGGATCTGTTTTAAGTGGAATCTGTTGGCTGAAGAAAAGGTTTCTGTATGATGTAATCTGGGCGTTTTTGCATGTGTCTTGTAACAGGTTTCTTGGGTTATACCAGCAGTCTGGCCTTTTTCTTCATGCTCTTTTTCACAGTGGTGGTAAGTCCATACACACACACACACACATACACAAAAATTGTGTGTGAGTGTGAGTGATCATAAATGGTATACATTTTCTCTTGCAGATTGTAATAAAGAAATGGTCAATTCCTTGTCCACTCCCAGGCAATGTAACCCTAAATTCATATGGAAGTTTCTATGAGGTTTGTTTGCATGCACACAACATAAACACCACTTATATGCCTAAACATATCCATACACACATGGTTTGAGATGTGACATGAATGTGTGACTGCAGTGGAGAAGGATGGGACAGATGTGTGAGTTACTAACTCAGCCATTTTCAGTGTAATTTAGGTCTAAGTTTATTAGTGATGCTCTATCTCTATTGGAATCCAATTGAAGCTGTTCCAGTTCAACAACTGTAAATGTGGGATCGGCTAGGTCAGGCTAGCATGCAGCCACCTGATAATGAAAGACAACAGAGCTAACTACTACATGACTGGTTTTTTTTCTCCCACAGGTGCCATCGAATGTGTCAGAATGCACACCAAAACTCTTTGTTTTCAACACTAAGGTTTGCATGACCTATATGTATCCATATCCATGTTTATGTGACATTAATTATCAGCACAAGCTTGTATAATTGTGTTGCCACTGGCACCACATAGATTAACATGCAGACTTTTGAGTATAGTTAGACTGATAAGCAAAACAATTGTGCATTTTATGACTAAAGCATGAACGTTTCACCATATAATCTTCATCCCCTAATTTTTGTGAAATTCTGTTCATTCTGTTCATTCTGTTCTGTTTAATGACTGTACACCAGTTGGCCTGTAGATGGCCAGACACAGTTTTTCAATGGTTTGTAGTTTGCAGTGGCTGTGACATACACACACACACACACACACACACACACACACACACACACACACACACACACACATACTCACATGCAGGCAAGCAGGCGCACACACACACACGCACACACACACACACACCATTACCCCCATGCACACAATCACAAACGAACACACACTGAGAAGCATACATATACACAAAAACAGCCACACACTTTGCACACAGTAATTTACATACACAAAAGTTGCAAGAGTAGGGGATGGAGTAGGAGATGGAGACTGAGATTGACAAGCGTTATTTAGTTTTGCCGACAGAATGTGCAGGATTTAGCATATTTTGTACTGTTTTGTGGTTCATCTACAGTAGATACCCTAACATTCCTTACGCTTTGGGTTCCTTTTGAAGTGTCTGCTCTGTATTTGTTTCAGGGTGCATATGCTGTCCCTACCATGGCTTTCTCTTTCCTCTGTCACACTGCAATCCTTCCTATCTACTGTGAACTGCAGAGGTGTGTATGTGTGAGAGTCTCTGATATATGGTGAAATGATAACCTCCTAAAATGTGTGTCCATTAATGTGGTTTGTGAGTCATAAAACATGTGTAATTAATTCACTCATAGATTAAAGTCCAGTAACATAGGTCAGGTCAAGGGTATAGCCAACTTCTGACTCAGCCTTTGGCACCAGACAGACTGCAAATCAACAAAACGTGTTGTGTGATATGACTGCTGATGTGAAAATGGGTGTGTTTGCTGTGTCTCTGATTTCCTTTGCTCAGACCCACTAAGAAGCGAATGCAGAATGTGGCGAATGTCAGCATCTCCCTCAGCTTTGTAGTATACTTTATCTCTGCCTTATTTGGATACCTCACATTCTTTGGTATGGCACATTCCTGTTCCTTCCTTTACAAAACACAAACACATACACACCAATGAGTCTCTGAGAACAGATTCATACACAAATATTGTTATTTGGAGTCTTCATTTTCTTTGGTAGGGGATACTCCTGTTTGTTTATTTATTTATATGTATTTACTGTTCTCTTTCTTTCTACAAAATACAAATACATATACACCACTGGGTCTCTGAGGATATATTCATTCTCAAACATCCTTTGTAATATTTGAAGCATAATCTGTCCATGTGTGATTTACTGAGCTGGTCTGCGTCTAACAGATAAGGTGGACTCTGAGCTGCTGCTGGGCTATGATACCTACCTAGCACGGGACATCCTGGTGATGCTGGTGCGCCTGGCCATCCTTTTGGCAGTGCTGCTCACCGTGCCCCTTATCCACTTCCCAGTGAGTGTACAGTCTCACACACACACACACACACACACACACACACACACACACAAATATGTTCCTATCACTATCCCTTTTCTTTTCTACATTTTGTTGATGATGATGCAGTGAAATTGTTTTCAAAAGTCACACAATGTGGTTTACATTAACAAAACCAAATAGTTATAGCAAATAAAAGAAATTTCAGGTAAAAATTATGTCATTAAAAAAGAATGAAAAAGAAAACCTAAAACACAATTTGTGTGTGTGTTGTGCCATTTAGGCTCGGAAGGCTGTGCAGATGTTGGTAATGGGAGATCGGCCATTCTCCTGGTTCTCTCACAGCCTCACCACTCTCCTGCTTCTCACCATCGTGCTGCTGCTAGCCATATTTGTCCCTGACATCAGAAACGTCTTTGGCATTGTTGGTAAGTCGGGCTGCGGGTGAAGAATTAGCTGTGTGCCATGGTTGCAGTCCAGGGCATTCTTGCCATGCTATCTTTATTGATAACGTTATATTTAGCAGACACTTTAGCAGATGCTTTTATCTAAATGGACTTATAACAGTGGAATAACTATTGAGAATATCTGTGGTTAACATTACAGTAGCATAAATATATGAATTCCTAGTAAAAGAACCAATAATGGTAACAGAATACAGCATCCTATATTCTTGGATTGTAGTCGTTGAGGTAAAGCTGACAAAGATTAGGATAAAGGTCAAGGTCCCAGGTTGGTTGGTTGCTGTTCTCTTCGGAATGCCTTTCATGTCAGTGCCTGTGTTGTCATTAGTGCCTGACGGGTTTAACTCTCCTCTGTCCTCCAGGCTCCACCACCTCCACCTGTCTGCTGTTTGTGTTCCCGGGCCTGTTCTCCTTGAGGATGCGCTCCGACCCACTCCTGTCCCTGCCGGCGATTGGGGTACCACTTGTCGCCTTCTGCCAATACAGCTCATCTTTTCCCTTCTCCGCCTCTGATATCTGTCCTCTTTTCTCTCTGTGTCCGCATGCTCTCCAGTCTCTACCTCTAGTGGCTTTTGGAGGTATTCTACTCCCCTTGGTCTCCACTAACTTTCCCCCCCGACTTCTCTAACCAACCATCTTTACTTCAGGCCGCAATCTTTACCTTTTCGTATTAACCCGGTCATGCTGACATGCCACAGTTAAGCTTTCTGCCAATTTCAGTGTACAGTATGTGTTTATAAACTGGGATAAAGGTGGTTTGGGGTTTGGTTTTAGCTTAGTGAGATTTACTAACAGTCCAAGGACCCAGAGACCCAACCCAGGAGGTGTCTGAATAGGAATGTACAGGATGAGGCCATGACTCAGCTGCATTCTGTTTACGTCCTAACAGAAGAGTGCATTGCGGTTTTGTTGTGTATGTTCCAGCATGGGTGTGTGTGGGTAGACACTGTTTGTGTTTCATCATCCACTGGTCTGAAATGGGCTAAGTGAGTGATTTACTCAGCATAGTAGGTTGTGGGTAATAGAACAGCTGATGTGGAGATATTAGCAGCTTTCCCTCCCTACTTATTGTGCCTTATTATTTCTTATGTTCATGTTTTCGTGATTGCTATGTAGATGTGGTGCTCTTATATCGACCCCTTCTATGCTCAGTACATTTGGTTTCCAGATTTAGTGTAATGGTGCTTGCTCATGTTTATTCGCTTCCTCACATTTTGTAGCTCTGTCTTTTGCATTTATCAATGTTGCCCATTTGACACCTTAAAATTTAACACAGCCTAGCTTAACCCTTATGCGCTATCCAAGCACTTTTCTAAAATGTGAATTGGACTTACAATGCTATAAGCTTTCAACCTTCAACTATAGTCCTCTGAACATAAGCTATAGTGATCATATTGAGGTAAGGACACCCAAATCTGAGTCTCCTTTTTCCATGGGAATTCTATGTTGGTGTGCAGCATGTCTATGTGTGTATGCTAATGCTATCTCTTCTGCAGGCGGTGTGCTTGGTTGTGACTGGTGTGTTTGTCGGGTTGTTGAGCCTCTGCATCATCATCGTCTCCTTGGCACAGAACTCCTGATGCAACCCCCAGCCCCGTCAGGATACATTAACCAGTATGCTGTTCTGACCACATAGAACAGGACCAGCTTACACTCCTCATTATCCACGACTGTTTATGGATAAGCAAGTACACACACACTAAACTCTGATATTGAATACTGTTTACATATGGACATTTCAGTGTTGAGGGAAAAAAATCTTGATTTTTTGTCAATTTTGTTGTGTTCATGTCTTTTATGATATCATGCATGTTGTGATTTTAATTGATGTTTGATAATGGAAGCAATAATGGATCTAAAAGGGATCATTCACATTAAAGGATATTTTTATATGTTGATCATTTGTCGTATTTGCTCGTATTTCCTGAAATATTTCATGTAGTAGTGGGAGACTTAACTTGTCCTTCACCTGATTCTATCAGCTACTCATTTATATATATGTATATATGTATATGTATATATATAAATGGACCATTGATATTACATTGACATTTTTGTAAGTTCACTTTCTGACTATGACTGGGTTTTACCATTACATACATGGAAAAAGTCAGAGACAAAGTAAGCAAAAATATTGACTTAGAGTACCATTTATCGATCTACTGTAAGTCAAAAACTGTAACAAGTGAAGACACTACATGATTGTGCTGTTACCAACCACAGAAAATATAAGTAGTGTTAAGAACAATTTAATAACCAATAATTGACAAAAATGTTAATGCATTAGAAACAACATTTCATAGTAGCATCTGTTATCACAGTTATCACAACTAGTCATCACCCAATTCATCCAAGTGCTTCGGATGAAAGACCTCAATCAATACACTATATTCCTGACCTGTGTAATTACACATTTTGCAAACCACCAGTTATTTCTCCCATATGTTCTTAAATTGCACATGATGGTCAACGCAACTCCTACTCCCAGAGGTTCAACTTGAGCAGATGGGGACCATACCATTGGGGCTCAGGATCTCAATCCAGTAACCATCCGGGTCCTGAATGAATGCTAGGCCTTTCATTTTACCTGAAATGAGGAAATGTGAAAACATGTCAGGTGGACATTCTTGTAGGTCACTGAAACCAGTCAGCAATTACTGAAGAAGTTCTGGAGTAAAGAGGACTGCAGGCCCCCAAACAATAATGTTGGTCATAAAGTACTACACACTATACATTCGGCCACAAACCAAACTAGGCATCGGGCTGGTGACATAAGGATTGCATTACACTTTCCACTAGTGTGCAGCACTTACAGTGCAACCAGAAAGTTTTCAGACCCTTTCAAGTGTGTTATGATTTAGACTTATTTCAAAATGGATTCAATTCATCAATCTACACACAACTCAAAAAAACAGGTGTTCGGATTGTTTTGTAAAATAAATACATAAAAGACTGAAATATGACATTTACATAAGTATTCAGGCCCTTTGTTATGACACTTGCAATTGAGCTCTACTTCTATCTACTACTTCCATCTATGTTCCTTGAGATGCTTCTAGAACTTGATTGAAGTCCACCTGGGCCTAAATGAATTAGTTGGACATTACCAACAGTATTCTTAGATCTGGCCGCTCAGCCAAACTGAGTACTTGGGGACAAGGCTCTTCGCCAGTGGTGGTTTATCCACATCTTTTCCATTTGGGAATGATGGAGACTACCGTGCTGGCGTGCTCCTGGGAACTTTCAATGCTGCAGAAATTTTCTTATATCCTTCTCTACAGTAGATCTGTATCTTGTCACAATCCTGTGTTGCAGATCTACAGACGATTCTCTCAACCTCATGGCTTGATTTTCACTCTGACACACCTCATCAACTGTGAGAGCTTACTGTACATGTACACAGATGTGTGCTTTTCCTAATAATGTCTAATGAATTCATTTCAGCCATTCAACGTTTTTTAACCAGTCACTAGAGATCAGGTATGAAAATGTGTGACATCATGATTATAGTAACCAAAATGATCACTGTTATCGGCATTATTGCAATGCGATTAATATGTGCTGAAGTTTTCTCTAAACTTGCCATCAATGTTGGACAGAACTCATAACTGGCCTATCCTTCATGCACAGTAGCAACAAAACTAAAGGTCATCAACCTGGAGCATCCTACTGTATAATCCGACTATCCAACTTGAGTTAAATATACTGTACATCGTCTGATTTAAATATTTCCATATATATAGGTTAAACTTAAGATTTAGCATTTATTTTCTCATGCACTGAGCAATTTAAACACAGCTCAGCTTTAAGAAACATAAATACATGCATGCTTAGCATCAATAAATCATTAAGGCTACACGGACAAACTCTTAGTTATGAGCTGTATATCCTCTGATTTTAATACAGCTATCAAGGAGATATTGTTGACTTATTTTCTATTTGGCCTTTTAGGAAATCATGTATTACAAAAGTTGGAAACCATGTAGAAACCATATTACTCTAAAATGGCTAATTGCACTGGGGAATTAGACATTTTTGTAGGCTACTGTACATCTTGTGTACTTAAAGGGATAGTTCGGATTTTAAGACACGAAGTTGTATGGGTTCCCTGTCAGCAACGTAGTGCATCAGCACTGACTTACCCCCGACAGCGTCCTGTGAGCCGAGATCCAGCCGGTTTTTGATCGTTTTTGATGCCGGACTATTTTCTTCAGCAAGTTTCTGGGGTCACGAAAGTAAAGTGTTTTTCTTCTCAAAACCATATGCGTTCAACAGAGTGATATATTTGCACCACAAAAACGTTGTCCAGCTGTCAGTAGCGCGCAGTGATAGGAATCGCGAAAAATAAGTAAGTGATAACGAGGTTTGAATTTTTCCTGGACAACGTTTTTGTGGTGCAAATATATCACTCTGTTGAACGCATATGGTTTTGAGAAGAAAAACACTTTACTTTCGTGACCCCAGAAACTTGCCGGACTACTTTCTTCAGCATCAAAAACGATCTAAAACCGGCTGGATCTCGGCTCACAGGACGCTGTCGGGGGTAAGTCAGTGCTGATGCACTACGTTGCTGACAGGGAACCCATACAACTTCGTGTCTTAAAATCCGAACTATCCCTTTAATGGCCTACAACACTGCCCAAAGTATTAGGGATCAGTGCTTGGTGTAGCAAACACAAAGTATTTCATTCTTACTCAATATTGACTCACATTGTATATTTTAACATAAATGAACATCACATTATAGAACTTAGACACATGAAGGTAAACTTCTGTACTAATACCCCCGAAAATGTTATCTCAATAGCAAACTTGCGCCTATGAAAATAGATGATGCGCACTCTCAAAAAACGTATTTTCCTCTGTGAGAACTTCCAATCTGCGTCAATAACATGCCATTGTACTTCTGTTGTCTTCATCTGTAACGTGGAACCATTGGTAAACTCTAGCTGGTGCCAGATATATGCTCTATGAAACGGCATTTTTATACAGATGGCTGCGGTCAATTTCAAACTTCTTTGGCTGAAGTAGCTAGCCTGGCATGGGCCATTGAACTAAATGGGTGCAGTGCTTCCTCCCTCTGTCTTTAGTTATATATTATACCTCCATGCTTAAGACCCCTGAAGCTGATGCAATGGTTTTAGTTTCAACACTTACCATCATCTGGCTTCTTTACAAAGGTCACTCCTTGCTCCTCAAAAAGCTTGCAGGCTGCATACACATCAGGAACAGCGATGCCAATGTGACCTGCATAAATAAAAACATTAAAAAAAACAGTTCCCATTTATTTGTTATGCAGATATATGTATCCTCTGTGGTTCTGATAACTTCTAAATATTCAGGACAGCTTTGAGGAGTTGAGGCCACTGCCTGTTCATTGGCATTCCTGCCCCTGTTGTTTGCTACCGTTTGCCTCTACAGTGTGGCACAGCTCACACTGGCCACAATGCTCTGGAAAATCTAACAAAACCTCATGGCGATAATCAGTCCTAAGGCTAAAGGACTGTTCACACCAAGAATGATACCTATAACAATCAACTATAAACAAATATCGCTCTCGTTTATATGAGTGACGACATTCCCACATGAACTATAATGATAACATGAAGAACAATATAGTTGGAAATCACTTTCAGAACGATTTTGGTAACGATAAAAAGCTAATCAAAGCCAATCAAAACACATTTTAGCCATTACATTCATTAACACAAGGAGAGACTTTGCTTATCGTTGGTCAGTTCTGACGCTTTTATCGTTATGGTTATAGTTATCGTTCTTGGTGTGAATGCCCTTTAAAAGACTGAAACCCTTTGTCCAACATTGCAGTCATAACAATTGTTCACATTTTATGTATGCAATGCCTGGCCTATTGTTTGTGCAGATTATTGAGTTACTATTCATGTCTGGACATAGAATGAATCATGTGCTTTCAAAGAACATATTAAAAAAAACTCACCAAATCCACGTGGGTCTGAGTTTCCATTGTGGTAGGACTGACTGTCATCAGTTTCTGAGCCCCAGTTACTGTTGACAGGAGAGCATTTACAGTAGTGAATAACAGAAGCTCAATGTTCAGCAACAGCATCAGCAGTACATCATCAGTAGTCTGTACTCATGATGTGCAGAACTCACTGTGTTAGCTCAATTGTGGCTCTCCGGGAGAAGGTCCATGCCGTCCTCTCCTTCACATCACCTGGAATCTCCTTCTTGTCCTCAAAGCCCAGGAAGTAGAGAGAGAACCGCATTGCTGGAAAATCTAGCTTCTGCAGCAAGCTGGACAAAGCAGATCACACACACACAAATCCTGTGTTAAAATTCCTTTTCATAATCTCCTGTGTTGTACAGAACAGAAACGGGAAGGATTAAACACAAAGGAAAGACAGAGAGAGAAGAATAAAAGCAAGAAGAGACTGCTGGTCCTTGACTCACGTCATTCCTAAGATTCGTGTGTAAAAATCTAAGGACTTCACTGGATCCTTAACTCTCAGCATAGTCTGCTGCATCATGAAATCCTGTAAGAACAACAACCAATATCATAACTAAAATCCACCACCACCAACCCCATGATATCCAGGTTTTGTCAATGTATGTTCTAGGGACCTCTGATAACTATTGTCCTAGGCTTCTGTGCATACAGATAATACACACACATCTATATTACTTTTAATTCAGTGTTTGTATCATACTCTTTGTTGTTGTTCTTGTTAAAGGCTAATAGGCTACGCACAGCCACATATTAAAGTTTGACTTAAATAGGCGGTGACGTCTGCTGATTTGATAGGCCTCTGTTTCGCAATCTGGTTGAGGACTGTCATTTTTTGTAAAGCAAAAAAGGTAAAGTCGGCTACCTAATTGAAGGTAGGCCTACTTGAAAAATGGGTGTGGACACAAAAAGTGTCTGAGGGAGGAATGTGCAGTAATTTATTGCTAATATTTCTACAATCTGTGAGTCTGAAACTTTCCCTAATTTGTTCCTATATCACCTGAGAAAAGTTAGCTATATTCTTTCATTGGCTCCAAAATAGACCTGCCTATAACAGCACAATCAGTCAAGTTAGCATCATGTATAATATCATTGCACTAGCCACCGCGCAGCAGTCAGAAGCCTAGTCGGAAATGTCAGTGCTAATTCTGGAATTGTCGAATTGCCGCTCTTGAACAGAAGCCAACTCGCTATCCAATAACTTTAAATGTTCAGAAATAGTTGAAACACTGATATTATTAGCAACCCACCATGGCTAGCTTCTGGCTGAACTTAATCATTATGTTAGCACAGTGTTAGCACAACCTGTGAACATGAAATAGCCTAGGACTGGGTAAGTTGTAGGTTTTAAAGAATGTATTTTATTGCCATTAGTGACTGGTCAGATGGGAAACATAGTAACGCTAGATGTATCGCCAGCCGTGGTTAGTTACATTAACGTTACAATGATCCACGAGTTTGATACACCATTCACATTCCAGTGGGCGGCTGTGTGACTCGACTGTAGCACTCGGTTAAAACTTTGCCAACGTTAACGTTATCATTATGCACTCTGCTTGATGTTAGGCTTCCAGGGTGACCCCATATACATGCAAAATGGCTAAAACTGTCATTACCTTAGTAATTGGATTTCCATCCTTGCATGCAGCTGCAACAGCCTCGTCTGTTAAACCTTGATCAGACATTTCGAGATCTGCCCGGTTCAGGTGAAAGCTACGGGACTGGCGGAAAGTCTTCCCTGCTGCTGATAGGCGTGGTAAACCAAGCCTAATACAGCTTCTTCCAGTTTGAAGGCAGTAAGCCCCCGTGTGGCAAATGGTGTATATAAAAAATGGTGTACTCGGTAGACGGAAATAAGCTGTTCTGAAACTCTGCATTCTGTCTATTCAAACAGCGCATCAATTGCGCTTTCTTTATTAACTGTCCATCATGGAGGTCAAGTTCCTATTTGACTACTAACGTTAGCTAACGCCACGAATGTGTAAACTTGTTAAGCTACTCAGTGTAGCATACAGGTCAGCATTAACATTGGCTGTGGCAAGTCACATGGGGTCAACCTGCAAAATAAGCTATGCAAAAAGTAGACCCTTGAAGATACCCACACTAAAGTATCAAAGAAGTGTTCATAGGGATTTTCACGCTGAAACACCCGAACACCCCGGGGCAGCTTTGACATTTCGAACGTCACCTACAAAAACTCGCGCCAGCGCAATAAGCCAAACCCCCTGTTTATGAATCACTTTTTAAACATGGTTCATAGGCCATGGTGCACAGAAGGCTGCTGAGTTAAGCGAAATGTGTAATTAAATGTCTTAACATGCTAATAACATTTGCATTTGACCCATCAATGGTTCTTAGGCAAATGTTAACCTAACAAAATAGGCCTAGTCTCATCTGTTGTATGATGTATAGGCTAGTGGTGTGAAATGAAAAATAAAATAAAACAGATTTTTTACTTAACTAGCCTGCCTGAGGCATGGCTAGAAAAAGCATTGCCTATATGACCTGCTGTGGGATTGCAATTCTGCTTAACAGGAGCACAGGAGATACTTTCAAAGTGAGGGGGACCTAATTGTGAACCACTGTCAACCATCACAATATTCTGAACCTGAACACTGGAGGATGAGCAGAGCGATGTCTGCCTGCTTCTAAATTTGTTGATTTTTTTTATCAAGCCATTTGTACATTGCCTTCATATTCAGGACAGTACTCAAGTTTCAAAGAAAATTGAACATATACGGAACATTGGTTCCTGCATTATGGCTACAATGGATGTCGAATCACTCTAACATAGTAGGCCTACATGATGAAGGCCTACAGTAGAGGCCTTAAAACCTTATAAAATAATGTTTTCCTCTTTCAAGACAAGTTATATAAACAAGAAAAAGCCATGGGTGCGTGTTTTGCTCCCAACTGCAAACTTGTTTTGGGGTTTATGGAAGGAGCAATACATTTTCTCTGAACAAAATCCTTTTCAAGGGAATATTGTGTGGTGGGGCAGGTACATCGACGACGTGATTTTGTTTTTCTCTGGGTTGGAAAAAGAACTCCTTGATTTCCATCGCTATGTGAACAGTCTAAATGAGAATTTAAAGCTAAGTCTGGAATATGATGTACAAATGTTAAACTTTCTGGACCTACGGATATCTACAGACGATGAAGGGTTTCTTCACACCTCCATCTTTAGAAAGGCAACAGATCGTAATACCATATTACATGCAAATAGCTTTCACCCACCTTGGCTTATTGAAAACATACCTTATGGCCAGATACAGAGACTAAGACGCATCTGTGACTCTGATGATGATTTCCAGACTCAATCAATTGACATGCAGAAGCGGTTTAGACAAAGGGGTTACCAGACTCATGTTCTCACTCAGGCTCATAACAGAACACAATCACTTGAAAGAAAGAAACTGAGTCCAAAACCTAAAAAAGAGCAAATTCAGAAACCCTATTTTGTGACGCGCTACAGCAAAGAGGCAGTTCAGATTAAACACATCATTAAGAAAAACTGGAACATCACTGAATGTGACTCCTCTTTATGGGAAATATTCACTGAGCCACCAGGAATCAGTTTCAGAAGGGCCCCCACAATCAAAGACAGACTGGTGAGGAGTTACCTTCCTGCTCCTGGACGTGATACCTGGCTCTGTCAGCCCAAGGGCAATTACCCTTGTGGCAATTGCAACTATTGTGAGAATATGATTAAATCAGATACGTTTGTGGATGTATCAAACAACAAGGATACCATTAACAGCATCATAAATTGCAATACTACTCATGTAGCCTAGTTTATAGACTGGAATGCACGTGTGGTTGTTTTTATGTAGGCCTTACTAAAAGGAGATTAAGAGATAGAGTGGCCGAGCATAGATATGCCATCAGGGTTGGAAATATGAACTATCCAATGGCCAAACATTATAGAGAAGCACAACACAGGAGGGATTCAAGTCTACGTGTATCAGGCATTGAGGCTATCCATTTCGATGCCAGGGGCGGGGATAAAATCAAACGCCTAAAACAAAGAGAGACATAGCCTACTGGATATACACGTTGAAGGCCATAAGTTATCCTGGTCTCAGTGAGGATTTTGATCTGTCTCCTTTCTTGTAACCGGACTGGAGATCCTAACTTATACATTATTTTTAAGAAATGTGGTCCAAGTCTGCCGTAATGTTTATGAATTGTTTGCTGCTTGGAATGTTATTTAATCTCTTGCCATGTGTATTTGCACTTTGCAAAATTGCTTGTTTACACTGATCCATTGTCTAACATGTATGACATGGCTAGTATAATTGTGACTTCTTGATGTGTGTTGATTATATCAAATTACTATTTATTCACATTTATTGGTGACTTTAGAAACAGATTAAATACACAACCTATGTCTGTTTATAAGTTTTATAGTAAATCTGTTTCTAGAAATGTGTATGTTAAATATTGTGGCTTCTATGCTTCATGTATTCATAATTTGAACATAGATCAACTTGTCGCTTGCTACATAGGCCACACAAAGTTTAGATTACTGCCCCTGGTGGCTGAGAGGAAGCACATGCATGTTTGAGAATTCCATTCCTGATGTGAATAATTAGACTGGCTTCGTTGCCCTGATGAAGGCTGTAGGGCCGTTACGCGTTGGTGTTTTTTAATGCTTATAGCCCAACAATAACATTTTTGGATAATTTTTTGGATACCTGTGTGCCTGGACCTGGATTTTTCCTTTTGATGTTCTTACTTTGCTTTTTGTTTATCTTCTATCAAATATTAGTTAACAACATTTCAGAAATATTAAAATACAACAAATTATTATTATTATTATTATTATTATTATTATTATTATTATTATTATTATTATTATTATTATTATTATTATTATTATTATCATTATTATTATTGCCCATTAAGCCAATTTCATGTAACACCATGTAGGAAGTGGTGGTCATTTATTTCCTTGGATGGGCTAATAATGTCCATAAGCTACCCCCAGGCCTTTTTGACACTCATGTGTGAGAGAGAGAGTGATATGCGAGAGAGTAACCCTAGACATATCCTGGTGCATCCCAAGCTCATCCCTGTGTGTGGATTTCTTATCTGATAGTACTTGGTTTTATAGTCTGTTTAGTGGGAGTGTTACACCCACTTGTGGGAGGTATTTGTAGTAGCCTCCTGTTGATTGTCTGCAGATGGCCCTGCAAGGAGGAATGCCAAAGGTCGGCAAGACTGCAAAAACAGGATTCTTTGATGAAAGAAATTATCACATTATTTATCCACAATCTGATTTTATTTATTGGTGTGTTTTGCAATCATGAGCTCACTTTATAATTATAAGAATATTTGCATTATAGTGGTGGTCCTTATAGATGCTGATTTTAACATTATGTTAATTGTTGAAATCAGCGAGCAGTAAAAGAGCACACAAACCATTATTCTGTTAAAATGTAAAAGCCTGACTGGGTAAACCCAGTCCGATCTGCCGACGATTTGATTTCGTCCCACAGCTCAGGCTGGGACCGTGCACATTTATCTCTCCTGCTTCCTTTCCATGTTTGCTGGAATTCAATCACTACGTACGCCTTGTGTGCAGTAGAAATACAGAGCAGACTCCCCAGACTATTCAATCTCAGAAGATTGAGCTTAGTCTGTAGATAGCCAGGCTATGTAAAAGCTGCTACTCTATTGAAATGTTGACATAACACAGAACTGTTTGGTTTAGAATACAGCATGAGTTTGGATGTAACAATGGTTATGAAGTCAAATAAACATGAGCATATGGCAGAATCTCTTGACAGAATGTTTGAAAGTACAACTGGTTAAGGATCAAAGGACAACGCCGTGCAACTTCAAATAGTGAATCAGTATTTTACCAGTCGACGGTGCATTTGAAGGAATCTGCTTGCATGCAGCATGTATAGAACACAGGGATTCCATTACCATGCTTTACTGAAACTGGCTTATCTCCCCAAAATGTTCTTCTGAGACACAGAAGATCATTCCCAGTGGCCATTAAACTGTGACTGTTTTCCTCTTTACCACAGTGGTAGCTGTGACATGTTTTTGTAAGTTGTAACTTTATGTCTGTCTTATCTTATACTAATCACCATTAAAACACCTAATTAATAGTTAATACATTTCCAATTCACAATATTTTATGATAACTATTATAAGCACAGTGTAGAGTGTAGTGAGTTGTTTTTAACTTAGTTGAATCAAATACTTGTATTTATTTTTATGGGTGTGTTTTTTACGTTCTGTTGTAAAACCTCTTTCAGGACAACTAAAGTATTTCTTATCTTATGTTATACAAACCATTACAAGGTTATGTGTTATGAAATGTTTAAATTGTATAATATCATCATAATTAATAGTATGAAGTTTGGTACACTAAGAATTTGACATGTTCACCACACAGTTCAAAGGGAAGTGGATGTGAAACTTGGAGTACGAGTGGGTGGCAAGCCTGTGGAGCATGGGTGAATTGGAGAAGTGTCTCAATCAGTGTGTCTCACCTTTTGTCTCAAGTTTGAGACCTCAAAAACAGAATCAATGTGAATGTCTCTCATGAAAGTACAACATCTATACTATTCTTTCTAAAGCAACTGAAGAGGCATTACTGAAGTGATTATTCATCAAACCCTTTAGACTGGCAACTTGTAAAAGTGTATTATTAATTTATTGACTGACTGATTGATTGGTTGATATTTTTCCACTGCAGGAACCTAGATATCAACAAACAAAAGGCCCAGTTAACATTTGAACAATAAAAGAAACACCATGTGATAGAGGATGTGATGGTCAAGGATGCTTTGTTATTTGTACAGTGATCTAAATTAGGCTGATTTAAAGGAAGGACTGGATCCTGTTGAGCCCTTGGCACAACTGAATGAAATAACTGTCAATCAAGAACATCCTTGGTGCTAGATATTTTTAGTATCCTGGTTTTTTTTTGCAGGTGGCCCTGCAAGGAGGAATGCCAAAGGTCTGCAAAGCTGCATAATAATAATAATCACATTATTTATCCACAAGCTGATTTTGTTTATTGTTGTGTTATCCTATGCTGTTAACTCTATATCTAAGTATGCACAAATATTTAAATGTTCTTGTTGTAGCGCACAGTACATCCACATAGGGGTTACAACCCTTCCCTGGATGACTGGAAATTAAAGTCAATTAGTCTCAGGCCTACTCTCCCTTCACTAAATGAACAGAATAGTTTAAGCTTAAGGATTTGAGTGTGTCACAGTGATGACCTAAAGTACAGTTTTCTGTCAGCAGGGAATGAAACGCCTCTACTCCAGGGAAGATAACGTGAAATGTCAAACAGCAGAAACAGTATTTGAAAAGTAGAAAATAAGTGTTGATTTATTATACTATGCAATGGTAAAAAACACAAAAAAATATATAAAATGCAATGAAATAAAATATTTCGTCAAACAAAGTAATCAATGAGATAAATGTATGCCCCTCAGTATAGTCAACCTTTAGAAACTGAGTGCTCAGGTAATGCCAATACTAAATGTTCAATGAATGCAAAATGAAACCCTTCAGTTCAATGAATTCACAAAATATTTCAATAAATCCTATGCTTTCATATATGGAGGCAAACAGAAATTTGTGTTGCTAACTTTATCTTGAGCATGGGCATATGGTATAATCTCTTGACAGAATGTTTGAAAATTTAACTGATTAAGGATCAAAGGACATTCTGCACATCACTGAGGGAATTCTCCTCCTCAGAACCCCTTCTGGTACCAAGGGCAACTCTTAGTTTCTCCCAGAAGATCCGAGTGTCCTGTCCCACTTTGGGCCAGCTGAGGTACGTGTGTTTCTTCACCAGGCCCCTCATCCTGTAGTACGGGGACAGCCGGTAGACTGGAATGTCCTCCAGGAACACCAGGATCAGAACGTCCTTTTTCTCATCGAACAGACGGAAGCTGGCCACCTGCACTTCCTTGGAACACCACTCACTCTCCAGGTAGTGCTGGCTGAGGATGCAGATAGTCTTGCGGCTGCTGTAGATGCCGTCCACGATGTTGTCCACGATGGGTTTCCCTGGTTGGAAGTCCCGGTGGTGCAGACATAATCTCCATCCCTGTTCTCCCTCTAGTTTGGGGAGCAACTCACTGGTGACCCAAAGTTCATCATGTTTGTTGTAGGAAACAAAAGCATCATACTGGAAACCAGATGGCTTGTTAGACCCTTTCTTCTTATTGTCATAGAGAAATGCCAAGAAGAGGTAATAGCCATAAACTATTTGCCAGCGTAGGAAGTTATAGATGAGAGATATGATCATGGTCAGGAGTACAAGAGAAATGCTGGATATATAACAATAAAACTCAATGTTTACTGAACAAGAATGCACATCTAAATTTAAAAGTTTTGTTTGTTTCAAATTGGGAGGCGTGTTACATTCAAATGTAGTAGCTTCAAATATTTGTGTGAGGTTACTTGTCTCCACCCATTTGATGAGCCAAGCATTGCTACAGTCGCAGGTGAAGGTGTTTCCTTGCATATCGAGTAGCCTTAACCCAGGAAGGGACATGATAATTGTGTCATTGATTGATGAAATTTGGTTATTGCTGATCTGTAAATAATAGAGATGATGTAGTTTCGCTTTCACAAGAAAATCTAGGGTTTGCAGACGAGTTTCTTTTAGATAGAGCTTATAGAGTTTTCGCAAGGGCAGGAATACATTAGGAGAGAGAGTTGTGAGGTCATTTCCACTCAGGGCTAGTACTGAGAGCTGGGTGTTATCTTTGAACACATCGTCATGCAAATACTTAAGTCCAATATTCTGGGCCCAAAAACTGCGCAAATGTCTCAAATTTTGTAAAAAATTAGAGGGTATAAAAGATTCATTGTTATGATGACGCTGAGATAAAACTGAAAGCAATCGAAGAGATGTTAAATTACAAAAAGGAGGTGTTTGAAAATGTTCAGTTTTTAATATGTGATTATACTGTAAAGACAGTTCTGTAAGATTTGAGAGTCCTGAAAATACAGTTGGTCTGAGTGAAACATCTGTCATTTTGTTGAACTGCAGGTTCAGCACTTCCAAGCTAATTAATTTATCAAAAGCTTTGTCATCAATTGAATTTATTTTATTGTCATTTAAAACCAAAGTCCTGAGTGATTTTAAACCTCTGAAGTCATCAGTGTTAACTGAGGCTAGTGAGTTTGAGCTTAGTTTTAAAAATTCCAAGTTAGCAGGACCATTTTTGAAAGCGGCATCTAAAAAATTAACAAAGTTTGATCCCAAGTACAGTCTTTTCAGATTTGTCAGGTCTTGGAAAACACAGTCTTTCACAACTTTAATTTTATTTCTAAACAATCGGAGAGTCTTGAGATTGTTAAGGTTTTTAAAAGTGGAACAACCTAATTTTTCAATTCGATTGAATACAAAATCTACGTTTTCCAACATGGATAGATTTTGTATCATACTTGGAATGTATGAAAATTTGTTGTAACCCAGTTGTAAAAAAGTAAGATTGGTCAGTGGGGCAAAGACATCTTCCAGATCAGCAAGTCTATTATTGCTCAGATCCAGTGTCCTAATTTGACAGCATCTCTCCAACCCTGTACCTTTTAAGCTGATGATTTTGTTATATCTCAAAGTAAGTTTTGCAATTGTTGGAATATGACAAGCATAACTTATAAGGGATTTTGCAAGAGGTACAGTTTTCAATATTAACTCAACTAGGGAATTATTAAATGTTTGCAGTATCATGTTGAATTGCTTTAATGGGACACTAACACCAGACATATCAAGTCTCTTAACATTCCTAAAGAAACTTGTGTTCAGCACGTCCCATTCTAAACTTGTATTTGAAAAACAATAGGACAGATTGATTGCCTGGAGATAGGGGAAAATGTCTGCACTAATCCTGAAAATGTTTAGAGGATTGTCAGCTAAATTCAGTATTTGAAGTCTGAGGGATGAATTTGAGACATCGATCGACTGAAAAATTGAGATGTTGTTGGAATCTATATGTATTTCATCCAGTGTTTGTATTCTGAAAATGGGTTGCATTAGTTTAGCTGCTGTTAGCTTATTGTCAGAAAGTTTCACACACTGTAAGTGGTGGAAGACAGAAAATGATGAATTTTCAATGGTCGAAATGTTGTTCCTGTCAAGGAGGAGCACTTTTAGATTGGTCAGGCCATGGAAGAATTCTTTTGTGATTCTAGTCAAATGGTTACTGCTCAGGCCCAATTCTGTTAAGGAAATCAAGTCTCTGAAAGCTCCTTTCTCAACATAAGAAATTGAGTTGCAGGAAATGTTTAAGGTTTTCAAATATGTAAGATTTTGGAAGTCCCCACTCTTTATCTCTTTTATGTTATTGTGAGAAATGTCTATATCAGTTACGTTATGTGGGAATTTTGGTGGCACATGCTCAAGACTTCTTTTGTAGCAGAAAAATTTGGTACGTCCTCTGCACTGCTCTGGGTCACGCAACTCACAGACCCCATAAGTGAATCCAGACACACGACTCACACAAGCCACAATGTAGAGAGTACAACAGAGAAGAGTAGTGACCCATGTGTCCACACTTAAATGCATGATGACTCTCTTAGAGATTCTGTGCTCAGTTGAAACCTCAGGTCCATTAGAAGACGTCCATCCGTTGCATCATATTGACTGTGCCAGTATTGACCAGGCTCATGCAGCAATCAATTGCGTATGTCTGTAATGTAAATGACAACCATTGAATCATAAATGGTAAATATATTTTCAAAAGACCAGAAGCATGCAGTATTTAATACATAATTAAATAATATAAAAATACCTACAAAACACGTCTATTACAAACCGTCACATATTCCACTAGACTTTATTAGTGATGTGAAATGAATTTTCCAAATCTACATTCGGAGCTAGTGAATCAGAAGATAGGGTTATCATTTTTAGCAATCAAATTTTCAATAAAATGACTGGCAACTATCCGCCCTTTCCTTTACTTCAACCTGATCTGATCTGAATGTAGCCTATTACTTCTCAATATAGTCAACATACAGTTCAAATTTAACTTGTGTCAGTTCTCCTATCCCCACAGGAGTCTATTAATGCAACATGATTGTCCTAATCTGCAAGAATTTACTATAATGTATTTTTGTTATGCCATGCTGGTTCCTAAATGTCTTTGATTATGGAATCTTTAAAAAGCTTATATCCATCCTGCTGTTTAACTTATCAATGATTTAAACATGCATTCATTTAAGCAATAGTTGGGGGTTTGAGACAAAGTTGAGTCTTACCAGGTTTCAGCAATGTCTTTTCTCCAAACGCACCCTGGAATAGGTTAATTAAGAACTCTAAATCAATGTAAGGTCAAATGTCTCATAAATTCACAAATGTTCTTCCCCCTGAAGATGACCATTCTTAAATGTCACATGAATATGAAAGACATTTTTTCATGCAATGATGCTTGCCAAATTAGAAAAAAATCCTTCCAGGTAGTGTGTTTTTTAATCTCACTCCTCTGTGCTAGATTGAGAAGTGAGACTCTCCCTCTCTCTCAATACAGCATGACCACATCTACCACTGGACGAAAGTACACATAGAGCATACACATAACCATGGGCGGGCCTGGACGACCCTAGGCCCACCTACTTGTCAGTCTTGCCTGGCCAATTAGAGGGCTTTCCTTCATTTACGTTCACCATATGAAAAGGCGCGCAAGTCAGCACTCCGCTTAGGCCTATGCAGTTAGGAAATGGTTGTTGATGTGTTTGTGTTGTTTATGGCCTCCAAGCCATCTGCATTGCAATTGCGGGCTGAGAAATAACAAAAACAAAATAACAAAAATGAATAAATATAACAATAAAGACAATGAGTAAAAACATGATATAGTTTGGATTTGTAAAAATGATTAATCTGACACAAACAACATGTGGCAACGCGGCAACCACAACACTGTGTCCATATCATGTTATACATTATTTTGGTGATGGTATGTAGTTTTCACATGGCAATCAGAACAACCATCATGCAATTATTAACTATGGGTTATATGTTAATAATTAAACCATTAAAGAATCGTCAGATGTCTGAATAGGATCTGAAACTTATGATGCAATAAAACTAAAATTAAGTTGCCTTCTTCTCATCCCTGTGCGAAGTTGCATTTCCCCATTTCTACTCACAAATAAGTTCACAAAAGGAACTGTTCCTTAAAGGAACACGCCACCATTTATGAAATTGGGTTATTCACCATCTCCCAGTCATTTTTCACTATACCCTATAGTTACACTCTAGCAACCATTATAAATACCCTAGAAATAACCTAGCAACCAACATAGCAAACAACATGATTACCCTAGCAACCAGCATACTGTAGCAACCACTTTATTTGACATAGCAACCCTAATGGCCTGTACGGACTACACGACTTTTTTGTCTTTCACGATTATCTTTTACGATTGACCATGTCAGACTAGGCGATCAGAGAACCACAAAATCATGCAGTGTCATGGCCGTAAGAGTGGCCACATTACAAGATCATTTATCGTAACCTTCTCGTCATGTGTCGTCACAGTATCAGTGTCAACACGGGAGTCGTAGGAGATTCCCCAAAAAATCAAACATGCTAGACTTTTGGTCGTAACGTCTTAGAATGTCGCAGACAATAAATCGCGGGTCGTTGAACATGTCAGATTACAAGACGCATCCTCCTACGAACGTCGTTCCCGAGTTTAAAATTCGGACCCGACAATGGAAATTCGTCGGCCACGACACAATCGTGACAAAATCGGGCTGAAATCGTGTAGTCTGCACAGGCCATAAGCAACACCCTAGCAGCCACTAAAGCAACCAACATGATTATCCTAGCAACCATCGTAGCAACAGCTTTATTTAGCATTGCAACAACCATGTACCAAAGCAAAACCATTATAACTATCTCTACATTATCTGTTTTAACACTGTATAATATTTTACATCATATGTTTTGCATCTTCATACACTCGTAATTCCTTGGAATTGCATTTCTACTTGATACTGGAATTCCATTCCCTCTGAAACATGTAAGCCTGCATGTTTAGACACGTGTTTGGAATTGACATTGAGATGGAAGAGCAAAACACATCTTAGCGTGTGGGTCTGTAAGGTTTTATCCACAGTGGAGAACCAATAGACTAAGAAGGCTAAACATTGGGTCATTCCTGTAAACATTAAGCCACTTAAACTCCCACAAGTTCCTGCAAAGGTATCAACACAATGCACAAGCTGTCCATCTCTACCAGAAGATACAGAGAGTTTCTAGCCACAAGCCACCAGGATGCTGAACTGTAATTCTGTTATAGGCTACTTAATCAATGTCACACTTCCTTGGGGTTTTATTTATTTATCCATCTGTT
This sequence comes from Sardina pilchardus, assembly GCF_963854185.1. Taxonomy (NCBI): domain Eukaryota; kingdom Metazoa; phylum Chordata; class Actinopteri; order Clupeiformes; family Clupeidae; genus Sardina; species Sardina pilchardus. Next base: position 10,200,067 of record NC_085013.1, read on the forward strand.
ATTCGTTTATTTATTTTAGATTTAGATTTTTCTCTTTTTCTTTTGCCATAAAAAAAACAAAAAACATACAATATCCCCTCCCCCAGGGCTGGACTGGGACAAAAATTCAGCCCGGGCATCCTGACAGTACCCTGAAATATGTTTATTGCACTGTGGAGCAGTGCAAGTGAACAAGACGTAATTCATCGTTTTACATCATTGAAAGCAGGAAGTCCAACATTGAAATCCGTATTTCTCCCATCTCAAGGCAAACTGAGGGAATGATGCACAACCATTCAAAAATATGACTGGTTTTCTAAAGATACAAAACTTAATGCTAATCGGTGAAGTGTCCCTTTAAATCAAATATTATTATAGGTTATTACAATTGGGCAATACCGTATGGAATATAATATAATAATGGCCAATGGCATATGCAATGCCATATTGCCCAGAGACAATGCCATATTGAAGTGATGTTAGAGCGCTGTCAGCGCAAAAAAAAGAGGAAATTGGTGGGCACGTGCTCTTACTGAGTTCTTATATGGGCATTATGATGGAATGAAGCAATTACCATCGAGACTATTCCACCTATGGGAGCTACAGTAAAAAGCATACAAAAGTACAAAGTAGAATGCCAAAGCTCCGCAAGGCTGCAACTGCTGCAAATGGAGGATTCTTTGATGAAAAAAATAATAATTTTATCGCATTCTTTTGAATATATTTATTCACATTGATTTGATAATATTTCCCAAAAAATGTAATCATATAAAATTTGAATGCAATAATACTTACATTTTCTTGAGCTGGTTAGTTGTTGATTTTTTACATTAAGTTAATTACTCAACAATATCAGCATTCATTTAGTAAAAGAGTCGAACAGCAGTAAAATGATAACATAAATAACATAAACAAGCCCGTTGAGCAAAGAAGCATGTAATAGCTGATGAATGTATTTGAACTAAAAGCTCTTACTTTTAAAAGCTGTTGAAATGTTGAAATGACCCAGAACTGTTGTGTTGAATTATAATAGTTAAGATGTAACAATGATTTTATCATTTACATCAATGCATATAGCATAATCTCTTGACAGAATGTTTGAAAGCATAACTGGCTAAGGATCAAAGGACATTCTGCACATCACCGAGGAGATTCTCCTCCTCAGAACCCCTTCTGGCACCAAGGGCAACTCTTAGTTTCTCCCAGAAGATCCGAGTGTCCTGTCCCACTTTGGGCCAGCTGAGGTACGTGTGTTTCTTCACCAGGCCCCTCATCCTGTAGTACGGGGACAGCCGGTAGACTGGAATGTCCTCCAGGAACACCAGGATCAGAACGTCCTTTTTCTCATCGAACAGACGGAAGCTGGCCACCTGCACTTCCCTGGAACACCACTCACTCTCCAGGTAGTGCTGGCTGAGGATGCAGATAGTCTTGCGGCTGCTGTAGATGCCGTCCACGATGTTGTCCACGATGGGTTTCCCTGGTTGGAAGTCCCGGTGGTGCAGACATAATCTCCATCCCTGTTCTCCCTCTAGTTTGGGGAGCAACTTACTGGTGACCCAAAGTTCATCATGTTTGTTGTAGGAAACAAAAGCATCATACTGGAAACCTAATGGCTTGTTCTTCTTATTGTCATAGAGAAATGCCAAGAAGAGGTAATAGCCATAAACTATTTGCCAGCGTAGGAAGTTATACATGAGAGAGATGATCATGGTCAGGAGTACAAGAGAAATGCTGGATATATAACAATAAAACTCAATGTTTACTGAACAAGAATGCACATCTAAATGTAAAAGTTTTGTTTGTTTGAAATTGGGAGGACTGTTGCATTCGTATGTATTAGCAGCCAGTACTTGTGTGATGTTACCTTCCTCCACCCATTTGATGAGCCATGCATTGCTACAGTCACAGGTGAAGGTGTTTCCTTGCATATCAAGTAGGCTTAACCCAGGAAGGGACGTGATAATTGTGTCATTGATTGATGAAATTTGGTTATCGCTGACCTGCAAATAGTTAAGGTGATGTAAGTTTGCTTTCAGAAGAAAATCTAAGGTTTTTAGACGATTTTCTTTTAAATAAAGCTTATAGAGTTTTTGCAAGGGCAGGAATACATTAGGAGAGAGAGTTGTGAGGTAATTTCCATTTAGCCCTAGTTGTGTGATCTGGGTGTTATCTTTGAACACATCGTCATGCAAATCTTTAAGTCCAGCATTCTGGGCCCAAAAGCCACGCAAATTTCTCAAATTTTGTAGAAAATTAGAGGGCACAAAAGACTGATTGTTGTGATAACGCGGAGATAAAACTAAAAGCACTTGAAGAGATTTTAAATTATAGAAAGGAGGCTTATGAAAATGTTCAGCTTTTAATATGTGATTATTCTGTAAATTCAGATTTGATAGTTTTGAAAGTCCTGAAAATACAGTTGGTCTGAGTGTGTCATCACCTATCTTGTTCAGCTTCAAGTCCAGTGTGTTCAAGCTAATTAAGGAATCAAAAGTCCCGTCATCAATTGAATCTATTTTATTATCATATAACATCAGAGTTCTGAGTGATTTTAAACCTCTGAAGTCATCAGTGTTAAGAGAAGCCAATGAGTTTGCATTTAGTTCTAGATATTCCAATGTAGCAGGGCCATTTTTGAAAGCTCCATCTAAAAAATTGATATAGTTTGATCCTAAGTACAGTTGTTTTAGATTTATCAGCTCTTGGAAAACACAGTCTTTTACAACTTCAATTTTATTTTTAAACAAGCGGAGAGTTTTGAGATTGTTAAAATGTTTAAAGGTGGAACAATCTAATGTTTCAATGTGATTGAATACAAAATCTAAGTTTTCCAACATGGATAGATTTTGTATCATACTTGGAATGTATGAAAATTGATTATAACCCAGTTGTAAAATATTAAGTTTGGTCAGTGATGCAAAGACATCTTCCAGATCAGCAAGTCTATTATGGCTCAGATCCAGTGTCCTAACTTGACAGCATCTCTCCAGCCCTGTGTTTTTTAAGCTACTGATGTTGTTATATCTCAAAGTAAGCTTTGTAAGTGTTGGAATATGACAAGCATAATGTATAAGGGATTTTGCAAGAGGTACAGTGCTCAATGTTAACTCAACTAGTGAATTATTAAATGTTTGCAGTATCGTGTTGAATTGCTCTAATGAGACACTAGCACCAGACATATCAAGTCTCTTAACATTCCTAAAGAGACTTGTATTCAGCACGTCCCATTCTAAACTTGTATTTGAAAAACAATTGGACAGGTTGATTGCCTGGAGATAGGGGAAAATATCTGCACTAATCCTGAACATGTTTAGAGGATTGTCAGCTAAATTCAGTATTTGAAGTCCGAGGGATGAATTTGAAACATGAATTGACTGAAAAATTGAGACGTTATTGGAGGCTATATGTATTTCATTCAGTGTTTGTATTCTGAAAATGGGTTGCAATAGTTTCACATCTGTTAGCTTATTGTCAGAAAGTTTCACACACTTTAAGTGGTGGAAGACAGAAAATGATGAATTTTCGATGGTCGAAATGTTGTTCTTGCCAAGGAGGAGCACTTTTAGATTGGTCAGGCCTTGGAAGAATTCTTTTGTGATTCTGGTCAAACGGTTACTGTTCAGGCGCAATTCTGTTAAGGAAATCAAGTCTCTGAAAGCTCCTTTCTCAACATAAGAGATTGAGTTGTAGGAAATGTTTAAGGTTTTCAAATTTGCAAGATGTTGGAAGTTCCCTCTCTTTATTTCTTTTATGTTATTGTGAGAAATGTCTAAATCAGTTACGTTTCGTGGGAATTTTGGTGGCACGTGCTCAAGACTTCTTTTGTAGCAAGCAAATTTGGTACGTCCTCCGCACTCTTCTGGGTCATGTAACTCACAGACCCCATAAGTGAATCCAGATACACGACTCACACAAGACACAATGTAGAGAGTACAACAGAGAAGAGTAGTGACCCATGTGTCCACACTTATATGCATGATGACTCTCTTAGAGCTTCTGTGCTCAGTTGAAACCTCAGGTCATTAGAAGACGTCCATCCGTTGCACCATATTGACTGTGCCAGTAACCAGGCCCATGCAGCAATACATTTTGTCAGTCTGTAATGTAAATGACAACTATTGTTGAAAATCATGAATGTTAAATACATAAAAAAAGCAATATCTAATGCATAATTACATTATTATATACAAATACCTACAGATTCAAGATTCACTTGAGAGTAAATTTATTGTGTTTCAGAGTTACAGCAATACAGTTTTTCTCAAATGCTAAAACACATTTCACAAACGTTTCCTCCATGTTCCCCAATGTTTAAACACAATACCCTTTTCTAAAGCTACATAAGCACAACCACACCTTCTCACTTCGAAACTCAAACTTTCACACCAAAAGAGCAGCTTGAAGCTTTCAAAAATGTAAAAACTATACACATCATTACACACTACAGCAGAACAATTGAAAACACAATGCTCAATTTGTGAGAAGGTTCTTTGTTTCATAACTGCCAATGCATATTTTTAAAAAACTTTAGAGTAACGGATCTTCTTAGATCTCTGCAGAGGATTAGGCATTTGAAGAGTTATTTTCCAAAACGCTATATCCACCATTTTACTAATGAATTTTCATAAATATATTTTTTACATTTTGTTTTTCAAGTAATCTCAGTGAAACTGTATTGGGTTATGTTTAGTTACAGTAATTTATCTTTACTCAATAAAAACAAAACAACTGTATTTTTATTGATATTACCTGAAACACACAATTACTGTAAATACAGTAACATGATTTGTTACAGTACAGTAATGTTTTCCAAAATGGATTTATAGCGTTTTGGAAAAGAGCTCTTCATTTAGAGTTGTGAGTTTCATATGAAGAGTACAGAAAATTCTGCAAGTACACTACTGTAACACAACTCAATGCAAAAACCAGAATCTATTGCACACAACAGTACTCTTGAAAACATGATCAGGGTGTGAAGTTCTTGTATTTCCTTCATTCACACCACACACACACACACCACAGTCACTGTGCACATTAGTAACAAGTGTCTTCAAATTTGAGCATTTTGCATCACATGAGCTTTCATTTGAGAATATGTTTTGCAACATGTGTTTTAACAAGGAACATTTTTATGAGAACGGAGGATTGTGTTTTGTGAATTGTGTCTTCATTTGAAATGTGTTTATGGTATTGAAAAAATATGGCTAGATTTAGTAAATGTGTTTAGACAACTGGTCATTTTGTTTATAGGATTGGCTTTTGTGTTTATTAGCATTTGAGAAAAACTGTAATATTTTAAAGATATCATCAACTAAACAATGACTTATGCAGTGTGATTCATAAGTGTGTTTTAATAAGGCTTCCAACTAAGTATAAGAGCAGTTATTTATATCAGTATCTAGTTCAACCTTATCTGAAAAGAATGTTTTACATGCACATTCGCTCTAGACCTAACAAAGAATCCATAACAAAAATAATAATGTCACTTCCTCAATACACTTGCTTAAAGTGGAAATGTAATTTCTTACAGTACATTTTCTTTCAGTGAAAATGCAGGAGTGTGCTATTGCACCATGTTTGTTCCCTACAAGAATATACTCTATTGCACAATTGCTTTTCAGTTTTGTGATTTCTTGTCCTCTCAGTCATTGTAAGGTATAGGCCTAATTGCATGTTTAATTCGTGAATAGTAAATACCAACATTATGTCTTCCCCTAAAGATTCTGTCATACATTCTATCCCATTGTTATGAAAATAAAGTTGAATTGCATACACACCACTTGCGTCTGTCAGGTCTCTGTAGGATAATGTTTGATGCCTTGTTATTAACCTTTCTCCTCTGTGCTGGGTTGGGGTCTGAGACTCTGGGCTCTGTCTTGGTGGTCATAAACGCATGGTCAGTGGCGACAAGCTTAAATACATTTAGGGGTGTGTCCATTCGTGCATCGTTCAAAAGGGTTGTTGTTCTGTTTCTTCAGCATGGGTGTTTTGGGCATAACATCCTATCAACCCATGAGAGTGACTATCTATCATTTTAATAGCAAAGCAGCGCAACTTCAAACAGTGCATCAATATTATGCCAGTCAGCAGTGCATTTAAAGCAATGCTTGTACTGAGGGATTCCATTAAAGCAACACTAAAGAGTTTTTCGTACCTTAAAATAATGTTTCCAAAATCATTTCAGCGGTTCATCAACTCGTAACAGGGTGAAGAGCAGTTCTGCTTTCACTTCGCAGCCCTCTATCGGCTATAACCGCACTATGTAACTTTACAAGGTGGGGTAGTGTATCTGTAGTTCAGTGAAGACAACAACAAATTTGACTTGCTACAATGTCGCAATACATCATACTTTCATAAAATCATGCAACATATTCTACCTTGTATGTTATTTGCTGGATAAACAAATAGCGTGTGTGCGACAGAGAAAAAGTCTTTTAGTGTTGCTTTACAGCATGCTTTACTGAAATCAGCTCATTTCCCCTAGAACCTAGAGATAGCCACAAAAAAATGGGCGAATTAGAACAAAGCCTACTTGTGATGTCAAATATCGCAAAGCCATTGGAGCTCAATTGAGGTTGCCAAAGAAGGCGCCATTTAGTCAAAAGGACCATTTCAATATCCAGCCTAAATATAAGGGCTTGTAAAATTGCAATTGAGTTTATCTTTTATAAATCAAAGTTAAATATATTATTTGAACATCAGAGGACACAGTACAGTAGGCTACTCTATTCATTCATTCTATGTCCTCTTTAACTCTATACCTACAGTATGAATGAACATTTAAATTTTCTTGTAAGCGGACGGAATATAGCCTACAGTACATCCGCATAGGGATACAACCCTTCCTTGGATGACTGAAAATTAAATTAAAGATTCAGACTACAGAAGAGAAATAGCGTAAATGTCCATTATCATACAGTACAGTAATCACTGAACATCCACTGTTACACACTTACAGTACTATCCTTTGAGCTCAACTCTGAGAGAGTGAAAGAGCTAAGTTATCAGTATGTCCAAGTAAGTCTAAATTTAGGCACAATACAATATTACAGTATTGCATACTTACAGTACTATCAGAGTCTGTGGCATCACAGTACAAATCATATTCAGTACAGTATTGGCCTGTCTTTCTGTTCACTTACAAAACTATTGATTTACATCTTCATATAGGCTAGAGGATATGAGTAGAGAGTGATATAAGTCCTTATTCTTTATTTTCATTGTGATATTTTATTTTTCAAATTAGAATGAATACAATTCCTCCAGGAGCCATAAACCCTGCCCTGAAAACTGTGTCTTCCATTGTTTGGTGTATTGTCTTATCACTGCTCTGCAGGAGTGTAATTTTGCCTGATGTGTTCAATGATTTGAGACCATTAGTTAGTTTTGAGCAAAGTTAAAAGTGTTTTGAGGTAATTGTTCAGTTTTGCAACAAGATTGAAGGGTTTCGAGAATGTAGTTTGAGAAATGAGTTTTGTGTTCACAGTTTTGAGAAAAAGGTAAAGAGCTCTGAAAAAGGTGTTCTAGCAATTGTGAAAAACTGTAAAACAAATCGAGAGCTCGTTCTTTAAAAACCGTGCCCATGATTTATAGCTTATAATGTCCGTAAGTTAGAACATGGTGACCACTATCCCATTTGCTGTTACAGTTGTGACAAGTAGGCCTTGGGTCAGTTTGAGGCATTGTGAAAGACATGGATCTAGGGTTCACTATGGGTTAGATATGTCACATAAAGAAATACTGGCAACTTTAGTAACTCAGCATGGCTGTAAGTGCAAGTAGGCCTACACGTTGCGAACAAGCGGAACTAGAGAACGGCTTGCGAGTGAGAAAAGAGCTGTGCGCATCATTCTTAGTGAACTCGACCCTGAAGGATCCCAGTGTCGCCGCTGGCGTCTATGCACCCGTTTGCAGATTTCATATGGGCTCAATTTATCGTATGAGTCTATGTGCCATACGAAACTGGGTCCGAGAAGTAGCCTGTCTTCTTCTCAGGCGTCGCCGGCGGCGTCACTGGAATCCTTCAGGGTCGAGTTCACTAAGAATGATGCGTACAGCTCTTTTCTCACCCGCAAGCCATTCTAGACATTGTTGTGCATCCAATGATACCTATGAAACTTCCCGGGACCTTGGAGTTGGCCCAAAATAAAATCAATAACGGGACCTAAGTCATCATAGCCACGGCAGCGAAGGCCGCTTGTTCGCAACGTATACTTGCACTTACAACCATGCTGAGTTACTAAAGTTGCCATATTTCTTTGTGTGACATATAACCCATGGTAAACCCTTAGTAGATCCATGTCTTTCACAATGCCTCAAACTGACCCAAGGCCTACTTGTCACTGTCACAACTGTAACAGCAAATTGGATAGTGCTCACCATGTTCTAACTTACACACGTTATAAGCTATAAATCATGGGCACGTTTTTCAAAGAACGAGCTCTCGATTTGTTTTCATTGAGAGCTCGATTTATTCAAATGAGAGCACGATTTTGTAATTCGAGGGCTCGATTTCATAAAACGAGGGCATGATTTAATGAAAACGAATGCACGTGTTATACAAATCATGCTCACATTTTTATCTAATCGTGCGCCCGTTTTAAGAAAAACTAAAACATGTGCACATTTTAGATTAGCGAGACTATGATGTAATGAAACGAGAGCACGCTCTACTTAAACGAGTGCACGATTTAGTAAAACGAGAGCTCGATTTTGCAAAGTTGAGCGCACGTTTTCTTCCTTCCCAAAAAATATTGCCTTCAAGGGTTCCGTACTATTTTGTATTTTGACTTTGTATTTGTTTTGATGAGTGTGAACACCAATACTTGAAGTTTGGATTCCTATATGTTTACAGAACTATGACAAAAGTATGACCTCAAACTGACATACTGTAGCCTACCTTGTGCACAGAGAAAGCAAAAGCCAGATGTGTCTTGTATTCATACCATCAGTGTGTAGTTGACACAATGTGTGCTTAGTAGATGATGGCTTGTGTTTACTGATGGATACAGAAACACCATTTTTACAAAGGTGTGAAGAGTTAATCAAGCTGTGTCCGCTTTTGCAAGAGAACTACAATGTTTTGATAATTTGGTGAAAAGTTTTGCAATTTGTGTTTAGAGTTTTGCAAAAATAGCCAATAGTTACAAAAAAAGTGCATAACCAATCAGAAAAAACTGTAAAGCAGCAAGAGATATCTCTGAAGTGATAGTTTACTGATCAGGATCAGAATCAGAATCAGTTTTATTGGCCAGGTTTGCGTAACACATAAGGAATTTGACTCTGGTTAATCTTTGCACTCAAGTACAACACTCAACAATAACATAAAAAACAGTAAGAAAGAATAAGGGTATAAGTTATGTATGAGAATAACAGAATAAATACAGTATTTACAAATAAATAGATGCTATGGGTGGCCTTGTTGTCCCTGTCAAGGTATACCTTAGTATTATTGCTCTTAAAGCAACTTAAGAGGTATTACTGAAGTGATAGTTTACTGATGTGTTATTCATCAAAAATAGCATAAACCTTTTAGACTGACAACTTGTAACATAAACTTATTAAGGGATTGATTGATTTATTGATTTTCCACTGTAGGAACCTGTATGGTTGATGGTTGAGATGCTTTGGTATTCATAAGATTGGACAGTGAGCTAAATTAGGCCTACTACTCCGAATTATATAACAGCCATTTAAAAGACGGACTGGATCAGAACATCCCACTGGTGCTAGATATTCTTAGTATCCTGTTCATTTTTTGCAGATGGCCCTGCAAGGAGGAATGCCAAAGGTCTGCAAAGCTGCATAATAATAATCACATTATTTACCCACAAGCTGATATTACTGATATGTATTTATTTATTTATTTATTTGTGTTATCCTATGCAGTTGTTAAAGGTGACATAGAATGGAAACCTTTTTTGTCTTGGTGTTGATGAATTAGGAGAGGTTGTGCATCACCAATGAGGTATCATGAACGTGAGGCATGGTTGTGCCCTCCTTCATATGAAAATCTTGAACCTAGAAATAGCTACAAAAAAATGGGCGAATAAGAACAAAGCCTACTTGTGATGTCAAATATCGCAAAGCCATTGGAGCTCAATTGAGGTTGCCAAAGAGGGCGCCATTTAGTCTAAAGGACCATTTCAATAACCAGCCTAAATATAAGGTTTTAATTGGGCTTGTAAAATTGCAATTGAGTTTATCTTTTATAAATCAAAGTTGAATATATTATTTTAACATCAGAGAACACAGTACAGTAGGCTATACTCTATTCATTCATTCTATGTCCTCTTTAACTCTAATTACAGTATGAACGAACATTTACATTTTCTTGTAAGCGGACAGAATATATATATTACTATAGGCTACAGTAGGCTACATCCGCATAGGGGTACAACCCTTCCTTGGATGACTGGAAACCCCCAAGTCAATTCGTCTCAGGCCTACTCTCCCTTCACTAATTTAACAGTGATGACCTAAACTACAGTTTTCTGTCAGCAGAGAATGAAACGCCTCTACTCCAGAAAAGATATCCTAATATCAAACAGCAGACACAGTATTTGAAAAGTAGAAAATAAGCGTTGATTTATTTTACTATCGCAATGGTAAAAATCACTAAAATAATAATAAAATGCAATGAAACAAGATTTCTTTCAAGCAAAGTAATTAATCGGATAATCCCTCACTCTTAATAAACAGGCTATGCCACTCAATATGGTGTCAAGCTTTAGAAACTGAGCGATCAGATAATGCTAATATTAATACTAAATGTTCAATGAATAGAAAATGAAACCCTTCAGTCCAACGAGTTCACAAAATATTCCAATTCCAACGAATCCTAATGCTTTCAGTTAGTTCACGGACACTGATGATATAAATGTCAAAAATGTCAAAAAATTTGTGTGGCTAACTCTAACTTGAGCATGGGCATATGGCATAATCTCTTCACAGAATGTTTGAAAGCATAACTGGCTAAGGATTAAAGGAAATTCTGCACATCACTGAGGGTATTCTCCTCCTCAGAACCCCTTCTGGTACCAAGGGCAACTCTTAGTTTCTCCCAGAAGATCCGAGTGTCCTGTCCCGCTTTGGGCCAGCTGAGGTACGTGTGTTTCTTCACCAGGCCCCTCATCCTGTAGTACGGAGACAGCCGGTAGACTGGAATGTCCTCCAGGAACACCAGGATCAGAACGTCCTTTTTCTCATCGAACAAACGGAAGCTGGCCACCTGCACTTCCCTGGAACACCACTCACTCTCCAGGTAGTGCTGGCTGAGGATGCAGATAGTCTTGCGGCTGCTGTAGATGCCGTCCACGATGTTGTCCACGATGGGTTTCCCTGGTTGGAAGTCCCGGTGGTGCAGACATAATTTCCATCCCTGTTCTCCCTCTAGTTTGGGGAGCAACTCACTGGTGACCCAAAGTTCATCATGTTTGTTGTAGGAAACAAAAGCATCATACTGGAAACCTAATGGCTTGTGAGACCTGTTCTTCTTATTATCATAGAGAAATGCCAAGAAGAGATGATAGCCATAAACTATTTGCCAGCGTAGGAAGTTATACATGAGAGAGATGATCATGGTCAGGAGTACAAGACAAGTGCTGGATATGTAACAATAAAACTCAATGTTTACTGAACAAGAATGTACATCTACACTCAGAAATTTAGTTTGCTTCAAATCGGGAGGACTGTTACATTCGAATGTATTAGCCGCAAGTACTTGTGTGAAGTTTCCTTCCTCCACCCATTTTATGAACCAAGCATTGCTACAGTCGCAGGTGAAGGTGTTTCCTTTCATATCAAGTAGCCTTAACCCAGGAAGGGATGTGATGATTGTGTCATTGATTGATGAAATTTGGTTATTGCTGACCTGCAAATAATAGAGATGATGTAGATTCGCTTGTATAATAAAATCTAAAGTTTTCAGGTGAGTCTCGCTTAGATAGAGCCTATAGAGTTTTTGCAGAGGCAGGAATATATCAGGTGAAAGAATAGTGAGGTCATTTCCACTCAGGCCTAATTCAGTGAGCCGCGTGTTATCTTTGAATACATCATGAGGCAAATATTTAAGTCCAACATTTTGGGCCCAAAAACCTCTCAAATTTGTCAAATTTTGTAGAAAATTATAAGGCAAGGAAGACTGTGTCTTATGATGACGCTGAGATAAAATTGAAAGCACTTGAAGGGATTTTAAATTATTAAAAGGAGGATTATGCAATTTTTTAGCTTGTAATATGTGATTATTCTGTAAATACAGTTCTGATAGCTTTGACAGTCCTGAAAATACAGAAGGTCTGAGCGATTCATCTGTTATCTTGTTAAACTCCAAGTTCAGCACTTTCAAGCTACTTAATTTGTCGAAAGCCTTGTTATCAATTAAATTAATTTTATTGTCATTTAAAACCAAATTCTTCAGGGATTTTAAGCCTCTGAAGTCATCAGTATTAAGCGAGGCTAATGAGTTTGAGCTTAGTTCTAGATGTTCCAATTTTGCAGGACCATATTTGAAAGCTCCTCTCAAATATTTAATACAATTTGATCCTAAGTACAGTTCTTTTAGATTGATCAGGTCTTGGAATACACAGTCTTTCACCACATTAATGCTGTTTCCATACAAACTGAGAGTTTTCAGTTTGTGAAGAGTTTTAAAGGTTGAACAATCCAATCTTTCAATTCGATTGAATACAACATTTAAGCTTTCCAGTGAAGATAGATTATGTAACATACTTGGAAGATTTGTAAATTTGTTATAACCTAGTTGTAAAGAAGTAAGATTCTTTAGTGATGCAAAGACATCTTCCAGATCGGCTAGACTATTATAGTATAGGTCTATAGTCTTAATTTGAAAACATTTCTCCAGCCCGGTGCCTTTTAAGATGTTGATTTTGTTATCCCTCAGAGTAAGTGTTGTAAGTGTTGGAATATGACAAGTTGAACCTATAAGGGATTTTGCAAGAGGCACAGCGCTCAATGTTAACTCGGTCAGTGAATTATTAAATGTTTGCAGTATCATGTTGAATCGCTCAAATGAGACATCGACACCAGCCATATCAAGTCTCTTAACATTCCTAAAGAAACGTGTAGGCCTATTCAGCACTTCCCATTTTAAACTTCTATTTGTAAAACAGTAGGATAGATCAACTGCATTAAGATAGGGGAAAATATCTTCATTCATCCTGAAAATGTTCAGAGGATTGTGAGCTAAATTCAGTATTTGAAGTCTGAGGGATGAATTTGAAATATCAGTCGACTGAAAAATTGAGATGTTGTTGTAAGGAATATGTATTTCGGTCAGAGTTTGAACTCTGAAGATGGGTTGCATCGATGTCATCTCTCTTAACATATTGTTAGACAGCTTCACACACTCTAGATGGTGGAAAATAGAAAATGATGAATTTTCAATGGTTGAAATGTTGTTCTTGTCGAGGAGGAGCACTTTTAGTTTGGTCAAGCCAAGGAAGAATTCTTTTGTGATTCTGGTCAAACGGTTACTGCTCAGGCGCAATTCTGTTAAGGAAATCAAGTCTCTGAAAGCTCCTTTCTCAAGATAAGAGATTAAGTTGTAGGAAATGTTTAAGGTTTCCAAATATGTAAGATTTTGGAAGTCGCCACTCTTGATTTCTTTTATTTTATTGTGAGAAATGTCTATATCAGTTACGTCAAGTGGAAGGTTTTTTGGCACATAATAAAGACCTTTTTCGTAGCAGAAGAATTTGGTACGTCCTCCGAACTGCTCTGGGTCATGTAACTCACAGACCCCATAAGTGAATCCAGATACACGACTCACACAAGCCACAATGTAGAGAGTACAACAGAGAAGAGTAGTGACCCATGTGTCCACACTTAAATGCATGATGACTCTCTTAGAGATTCTGTGCTCAGGTCCATTAGAAGACGTCCATCTGTGGCACCTACTGACTGTGTTAACCAGGCCCATGTCAATTTGGCAAGTCTGTAATGAAAATAACCACTATTATTTAATCATAACTGTTATATAAATAAAGGCATTAGTAGTATTTAATACATGATTAAATTATTCCATTCAACTTTATTAGTGATATGAAATCAGTAAAATCGGGATATAATGTTATCATTTTTAACAATCAAATATTCTGTGTAATTAAAACGACTTGCAACTAGAGCAGTGATTTATCCACCCCTTCCTCTAGTTCAACCCGATCTGATGTTAAACAAATACACATTTAATTTTGAATTTCCACACCTTGTTCCACCAGGGAACCTTCAATAGCCCACACACATTAGTAGGCTATAAAGTTTAATTTGTGTCAGTTCTCCATTTTCCACTAGCCTGGGTTTTCCCATACTGCCTTGCGCTGTGATTTCAATCCCGCTGCTAAGGCAGTCTGGAAACTAAGGCCCAAATGTTCGCCTGATGTTGGCGAACCAATCACAGAACATCCGAGAAGTTTCCGTTGCCTTCTTGCGTCTACATTCGACGCCAAAGGATTTACACTGATGTCAATGGCAGCCCTTAGCGTTGCATACGAACGAGTTGGGTGAGCTATGCGCATTTGATAGACATCCGTGGTGCCCAATGAACGGATCTGGGCATTTTTTCAAATACGAGAAAATGAACGTCTGGTTGCCAGACCACGTCTCATTTGAGAAGTGGTAGGCGTTAGCCAGGCTAGTTTTCCACAGGAGTCTAATGCAATATGCTTGTCCTCCAAGAATTGACTTTAATACATTTTTGTTGCTGTGTTGGTTCATGTCTTTAATGGTGAAATCTAATGAAGGGATATCCACCCTGCTCACCATCCAACTGTTTCACTTATCAATTATTTAAACATGCATTAATTTAGAGACAGTTGGAAGTTTGAGACAAAGTTGAGTCATATCACGTTTCAGCAATGTCTGAAGTGTCTTTTCTCATGCATGTTACATATTCCATCAGACTTCATTAGTAATGTGAAAATAACTATTGAATCTTAATTATGTTACGAGTTGATGAACCATGAAATGATTTTGGAAACATTATTTTAAGGTACAAAGACTCATTAGTGTTGCTTTAAACCCATTAAGATTCAAGATGTATGAAAGTATGAGACTAATTATTGGGTTTCAGTTCTTCTTACAGCAATAAATAACTAATGTATCGCAAAGCGGTACAAACCGCTGCTTAGTCCTGCGCATTCTCGCCGCAAAAATAAATCATGGTTGTCAATTTGTTTCCACCTCCTACTCCATCCCCTACTGCAACTTTTATGTAAATGAGTGCATGTGTGTGCTTGCTTTTGTGTATGCTTCTCTGTTTGTGAGTTTTCGCTTGTGAGTGTGTGGTGGTAATAGGGTGTGTGTGTGTGTGTGTGTGTGTGTGTCTACTTGTCTGCATTTGTGTATGTGTTTTATGTTTCTGTGTGTGTGTGTGTATGTTCACTAGTGAGTGCATGTGTGCGTGTTAGTGTGTGGGTGTGTGTGTGTGCGTGCGTGCGCATGCGTGCCTGTACTGTACGTGTTTATGTGTGTGTGTGTGTGTGTGCAGGTGCATGTGTGCGTGCATATGCAGGCCTGTCTACTGTGTGTGTGTGTGTGTGTGTGTGTGTGTGTGTGTGTGTGTGTGTGTGTGTGTGTGTTTATGTGTGTGTGCGTGTCTGAGCATGTGGATTTGTGTGTGTGTGTGTGTGTGGGTGTCATTGTGTGTGTATTTCTGAATGTATGACAGTATAATCTCAAACATTTGCTCAACATTACCATCTACAGGCCGATGGGTGTACAGTCACTAAATGTACACATACAATTTGTTTTATAGCCCCCCATTGATAAAATTCCACATTGGCATACTCCCAGAGGATGTTAAATGTGAAATTTGGTGCAGTTCAAAACATGTCATCTAAAGATAAAGACGTTATAGCTAAGTTGATGTGGGCTCTTGAGACCTACATACCATAAAAATGTTGTCATGCCACGGTTCAGTTATTTAGGAAAAACTATTTTTTGGGGGGTTTCCGTGTGTGTGTGTATTGTTGGTCAAGGGTTAACAACATAAAAGTTGATGGCAAAAACTTGACTTGAGGAATTATGGATGTTTTCAATGAAACTAAACAATGAAATCAAGGCTGCCAACTAGAGCAGTTATTTATCTTCACCAGTATCTCGTTCAGCCTTATCTGATGTTAGTCAAAATAATCTTGTATATGCACATTCACTATCGACCTAGGTTTTGTTCAACAAAAACTACATAATGTTACTTCTTCAAAACACTTGCTGTAAATTGTAAAGTGTAAATGTAAATTTCTCACGGTACATTTTCTTTCAGTAAAAAAGCAGAGGAGTACTATTGGATTATGTTTGTTCCCAATTACAAGAATTCTGTACTCTTTGGTGATATAATGTTGGTTCACTTCTTTGACTATGGAAGCTACAGTAACAATGTCCTTTTGCACCCTTCCTTTTCAGCTTTGTGATTTTCAGAATGTCACAACAGAATCATATCATTATATTTTTGTCTTCTCAATCACTGGAAGGTATAGACCTACTTAATAATTGCATGTTTAACTTATGAATGATGAATAGTTTCCCCCTAAAGATTCTGTCATACATCCGTTTACATTGTTATGAAAATAAAGTTGAATTGCATACATACCACTTGTATCAGGTCTCTGTAGGATAATGTTTGATGCCCTCCAGGTAGTGTGCTATTAACCTCTCTCCTCTGTGCTGGATTGGGGTCTGAGACTCTGGGCTCTGTCTTGGTGATCAGAAGCGCATGGGACATGAGGACTGTGAAGCATAGGGTGAATTAGAGAAGTGTCCCAGGTTTTGTTTTCTGGTTTGAGACCACAGAAACAAAAGCATTCATTAATTTAAGTATTTCAACACTATTTCACAATGCATTACTGAGGTGACATTTATTACTCCTCCCAACAGGCATAAGTCTCAGATTGACAACTTGTAAATGTGTATTAGCTGCATCAACAATTGATTGATTGGTTGATTCTTTTAATTTAAAACAATGTTGTAAGAATTTTGATTTGTAGTAGTAGACCTAATTGAGATCACTGCTTTGAATTATGAATACCAAAGTATCTCAACCATCACATCCACTGTCACATGGTGTTTCTTTTATTGTTCCAAAGTTAACTAGGCCATTTGTTTGTTGTTATAGGTTCCTGCAGTGGAAAATCAATCAATCAATCAATCAGTTAATAAATTAATACACTTTTACAAGTTGTCAGTCTAAAAGGTTTATGCTATTTTTGATGAGAAACACTTAGCATTTCAGTACTGCCACGTTGATGAGCAATAACATTGCTTCTGTTTTTGAGGTCTCAAACTCAACACACATGTGAGACACTTCTCTAATTCACCCTATGCACGCTCCATGTGCCTTCTACCCCACCCCTACTCCTGCAGCTCCTTGCAAACTCCAAGTTTCACATCCACTTCCCTTGGTTTACAGTAACAAAGCTACCTTGTTTGAACTGTGCGATGAACATGTCAAATTTTAAGTGTAGGCTACCAGAAACTACAATGAATTATGATGCTTTTTTTAATTTAACAATTTAATTACACATACAGTAACTTTGTAATGGTTTGTATAACCGAAATAATTCAAGCAGGCTTATGGTAAGTTAGGCCTACATTTTCAATAAAACTTTTTTATTATTATTTAATATGTCTCTTGAAATGTTCATACAATCACATCACCTTGAATCTGACAAAGGTTGGCAGGAATTTTTAAATAACAATAATGGGGAAAACACAGCTTCCAGTTTGAAGTAGCCAACTGCAGCCCCCATGTGGCAGATAGAGTCTATAGGGCTATAATGTAGCCTAATAAAAAAGGCAGAGGCCGTTTAGACGGAAATAACACGTTGTTCTTCTGACTGGTTTTCATTTGTTAAATTGTGTGCACACAAGCTCTTTCAACATGAACTTTCCTTTGAGGAGGCGGTCGTAGCCTAGGCTATAATCTATTATTCACTTGACAGATCAGATGTGGCTAACTAATAGAGTAGGCCTAGAGTTCAGCAGTTTATCTGCATTGCCATTGGCTGAGGCGCATCACATGGTTAGGCTCACGTCACGTCAAACCCACAGATTAGGCTAGGCAGAAATAAATCGCAGATGGGTCCTCCATGTCGTATTCTGTGTTCATTGTAAATCTATTCCTAAAAGGATATGAAACAGGAACACCCACCTGGGCGCGTTTGACGTACCCCACGTCACAGTCAATAAACTGGCGCGTGCGCATTAATGCAGTAGCCTACCCTCGATCATGTTTACTGCGTTTCACGAACGAGGATTACGACTACAGACTGCTAAATGCGCGGTTTTACTCAATAAAGCAATACTATCAATCATTGATACACACTCGTGTACTGTTGTGAGATGATAAGTTAAGCATCAAACCTTGGATGATGAGGCTATGGTATATGGACAGAGAGAGGTAAGTCTGAATAGCCTATGCTTCAAAATTCAGGCTATAAAGGACAACAATGAGCAGATTTAAAATCTTGCCTTGATTTACTAGGTGACTGTTTAACACTGTCAGTTAAATAAATACCATTTTGAATAGCCTATGCTAATATGATCTTGAGTTCAGATCTGAAATATCTGCCACTCATATTCATTCAAGTGTAGAAAACAGTTTTTGTTCGCCCCAAGATACTATCTATATGTGTGCTTCATTATACCCTAGCCTAGGCTAATGTCACAGAGTTAGACAGCTAGCTCCCAGAAGGATATTTTGCATCAGCCTACTTCAGAAAGTGTCAAAGTTATGGGGTATTATGTTGCCAGTTTCTCTGTTGTGGGATTTGACAGTTCTATACAATGTGAAACAGCCTGAAAATGTGTAGGCCTACTCTATTTATAAGTTCTAAAGTTTTAGGTGTCACATGAGCTTCTTACCTGGTTGTTTTATAGATCATAAAATTATGGAAATCATGGAGAAAAGTGAGAGGGCTCACTTTTTCACTTCAAAGGAGCAACAACTTCTTATAGCGGGCTATGAAGAAGAACGACCCATACTGACTGATAAATCCAACACTGTCAGAGCATCAAAAATGAGGGAGGAAGCTTGGCAGAGGATTGCAGACAGATTAAATAAGTATGAGGAATTTTAAATAACTGAACATTTAAATAGGCTGGATCAAAAACAGCTGTAATTGGAGTTGTATACTTTTTGATATCTCTCACTACAATAAATCTGAATTGTTACCTTTCGATATATCATGAAAATGACTTCTCAGGCAATCTGGCAGTGGCTACAAGCGCACATGGCAACAAGTGAAAATCAAATATAAAAATCTGGTGCAAACAGGTAGGTTCTCAATGAAGGAATAACCAATTTTCAAATGTTTTTGAGATTCACACCTCAAAACCATCTTCATGTATATAGCCAACAGGAAAAAAGCGACGAGGGAAGACATTAAGAAAGATGAGGATGAGATACAAACGAATGTCGTCATCAAATCGGACGAGTCCGACGATGAGTTTGTTGTGCAGCAGAGCTCCAGCAGGCCGATGGTGGAGGGCATCCCAGGGGGCACCAGCTCCGAGCCTGCCGCCACGTGTAGCAGCTCCTACATCAGGGGTGGGTGTGCGTCATCTTTCACATATCCCTTTCTGGAACGCGTCACAGGATTGCTCGCTCATTGCTAAAATACTCTTGTCTGAACAGTGACGGGTCATTCTCTCACTCTCCTGCCACCGCCACAGAGCGACCCCGAACACTCAGTGTGTGATGAAACACTCTCCAATTACACGCACATGGATGAGGTATGAGTCTCTCTTGTAGAAACATTGCCTATTTAGTGACACTGTTGTCTTTAATGTCGGCTGACATGGAGGCTCCAATTAAGTATATGCCCATCATGTTTGGACAGCCATCCTCTCAGGATGTGTACACAAATGAAAAAACAAAAAACACTCTGATCAAATGAAACGAAATTGAGCGTGTTACTTTTACAGGATTTTGAACCCAGCAGTGCCCAGGAGAAGGGCCGTCCTACAGGAAAGAGGGTTGGAGAGGTAATTCTCATGTGTCTGGATTAAGTTGTACCGATTCGCAGTAACAAAACCATAAACATTCATTGCTGTCTTTCCTTTCACAGGGACACACAGAAGACATAAAGACCCTGTACCGGCATTACCTAATTAAAGAGATTGAGAACAGGGAACAAGAAATGACCTACCGAGCACTCAAAATGAGGAAAGTGGAGAAGGAGATACAGTTACTAGACAGGCAGTTGGTAAGTAAATTAATGTTGAGAGATAAATCTGCATTCTATGTATGCAGCTTAACCAACTAAACGATTTCTGTTTTCTTCACAGGAGAATGAATAATTTAATAAAAAAATGTTTCATCAAAAAATGTCTCTTGTGTAATAAAGTAACCATATCACATATCTGACCCAAAGACGGGAGAAATCTTCAACTGAAATTCTGGGCAGCTATCTTGTCCCTCATAGCTAGACCTTCAGGCTCGTCAAGATACAGAGTCTCAACATCATCGTCAGGCTGCAGGCAGACCGGTGGAGCAATCTCTTTCCTTATTGTTGCAATGTTATGCAGCACTGCACATGCAACTGTAATGTCACAAGCCCGATCTGGCACGACCCTTAGGCCATTAAGGCACTGAAATCGTCCTCTGAGCTGGCCTATGGTAGTTTCGATCTTGGATCTAGTCTGTCTCAAAGCTGCATTGAAGCGTGCTTGGGGCCCAGGGCTGGGGTCAGCGTAGGGCGTCATGAAGAAGGGCCTGCAGGTGTAGCCGGTGTCTCCTAAAAGGATGCCATCATCATATTGACCTGTGGGACGGCAGTAACGCAATTAGATCGCAATAGAGAAGCTTCAAATGAGCAAGTTTTGCTTTTAATTTAGTTTAATGTGTTGCTACCTTGGTCAAATTTGTCACAGAGGCTGGACTCCTTGAAGATGCGGTCATCAAGGACAGCACCAGGCCACTTCGCCTCGATATTAGTGATAACACAGGTAGAGTCACAGATAATCTGAAAACAAAAAAGTGCTGCCAGTCATTTCCATTTATCCCAATCTTAGATTTAAGCCATCCATTAGGCCTACAACTGTTGCACATCATTACGGTGGGTTATGATTTGCTATACCTGGACATTGATGCTGTAGAAGGCCCTTGTATTAATGTAATCACCCTCATGGGGACCAGGAGGAGCTTTAATGGGAATCTGAGTGCAGTCCACAACACCAAGGACATCTGGAATCCCTGTGGAAACATTAACGTGTTAAGCGTTGTTAAATAGGTTTCAATCGAGAAAGGCTTCAATAATAGCTTCTTCATTGTGTTGTTTACCTGCAATTGAAAGGAAACCTTCCTTGATTACATCCACTTTTGCGTGGCCAGGGAATCTGATGAATACATTGACGTACCTTTTCAAAGCAAGGTAAACTTTTCTGATGGCACGAGAAACAGAAGCTTTGCTGATATTTTCAGCGTCACCAACAGCGTATAAATAGGTCCCAGTGGCAAAAAAGCGGAGTCCGATACAAAGTGTCTGTACTACAGTGAAGGCTGCACTCCGCTCCGTCGGGCTTGCAAGGTGGCGTCCTAATAACTGTTCCAGGTAAATGATTCCCTCGCGACTAAATCGATACTGATCATACAAATAATCATCTGGATGTGCTAAGGGGTCAAATCGATCTATTAAAATGCGTCCTCTTCTGAATGCTCTATTTACAATGTTGGCTCCTTCATCAACAATAACCTCTTTTACAAACGGTACGTTCATTTCTTATCATGTGTTTTGTTCACGTTATTCATCTGCCGACGAACACAAATTGTGGTTGAAATTGTTCACTGAAATCCTGGGCTTTTCTAAGAAGTCAACAAACTGATCCGATTAAGTTAGCCACATGGCTTCGTGAAACAGGCTGCTACAGGAGCTAACTGCCTCACAGCAGCTACACGAATACTTTTTCAGACTTCACCCTAGAGAGGAGCGACATAAATTGTATTGGCGTACTTATAATAATAAACGTAAAGCCTAAAGACATCTGGCAAACCTTAAAAGCCAACTTCAGAAATGTATATTTTTCAGTGGATGTGCTCAGCCTCGAATAAGCCTTTGTACCGACCCACGAAACGTCATAACATCACGTGATCAATGTTGGTCGGAGGGTTGGAACTCGAAGCCAGAGCCGTATATATACGGCTCTGCTTGAAGCCGAAACGTTACGCCCCCACAGGCACTGTTGTGGAATACACGGTTCTTTTTTTCCAGGCTAGGCCAGAGCAAGTCTGAACTTAATTGCACATTAGTTTTGATACAGTTTCTCTTTTTTTTTCATTGAATGAGGCCACCAATCTCCATCTTCCAAATAAATCAATAAACTATCTACCTATCTATCGAAACCATCTCTTTACAATTCTGCAAGTGGCTTTGGGCAAAACAAAAGCGCCTGCTAAATATAACTTTAGCAATTAACCCTCAACCCAAAACAGCTGTCATGCACGGCATCAATTCACAACAATTTTCACCATTCACCACAGTTTTATTATAAATATAGCCTACATAGATTCATCTCTTTTTTTTAGCAGCACATCATAAGCATAATAAGAAGCATCTCAGAGGGTGTGGGGGGGTTGTTGTTCATGATAAACATCAAGTCAGTCTAAGAGTGGGAGGAGGAGGAGGGAGAGGGCGAAGGCCTCTGGGTGCGGGACAGAGGAGCATGCTGGGAGCTGGGCTCAGGGCCGCTCTGGTCAGATCCCGGAGGGTTCTCCTTCACCTCCGTTTCCACCTGGGCGGGACACTCGAAATGGACACAGTGGAAGACCTGGAGATGTGACACATTATGCATTAGGACATCAAATCTGCAGAATGAGCAATTCAGCTGAATTTGAAGGAGGGTTTTTTTGTGTGTGTAAACTCTACCTCATTGGCAGTGTTGTGGGTGCCGACAATACGAATGAACGAAGCAGCCTGCCCATCAAAAAGTAGCGTCTGCCATGATCTACAGAGAGGTACAGTAAGAGGGAATTAGTACAGGGGCAGCATGATGTCCAAATATTATGATGGCCTCCCGCTCAGTAAGGACACATACCTGCAAGCTACTTTGGTGCGGTCTACCACCCTGGTCCACTGTTGCTGATTGGTTGAAACCTCCACATAGTAGCTGTAACTACGATCATCACAGTCCCACAACAACAACCTACAAACACAGGGAAAAAATGATGTTGAGTTCACAAGTACAAATTTCATAAGTCATGGAAATAATGTACAGGGGTTAAGCTGTTTTACAGGTAACAGTGTATCATCACATCAACATAAGTATGACAAGGTTCATATGAGAGTATGTTTAGTTACGGCAACTTGTAGAATGTGTGCATAATCATTTTCAGCATTTCTGCACTGACCTGGTTCTCTTGTGTAAAATAATTTTTTAATTAAAACCGGTGAAAACAACTACGAATATACAGTAGATGGACTTGAAGATGAGTGTGTGTGTGTGTGTGTGTGTGTGTGTGTGTGTGTGTGTGTGTGTGTGTGTGTGAGTGTGTGTGTGCCATTACCGCATGGAGCTGATCATGTAAGGCTGTGCCAGCTGGATGACGATGGCTCCAGAGCCCAGCTGGTGGCAGGTGTAGCCCGAGTCCCAGTCGTAGTGGCTGGTGTCCCCGTTCAGTAACGCGTTCCGGCTCCGACTCACGCCCTCGACCACGCTGGCACATGCCATCACCGTGGCGACGTTTTCCGTGGGCACTGGAAGGAACAAGTTCAATTCAGTTTAGTTCAGTCCCACATTACGGGAAACTGGCCTATAATCTAATCAAGGCCTGGCAACAGTCACAATATTGCAACAGCCATTACAACATTAAGCATCCTTCAGGCCGAGTATGATTAAAACAGGTGGGAAAGAAATAGGGAGAGAGAGCAAGCTCACCAAATACAAAGAAAATAATCTGAGAGGGATTATAGTCTAAAATAGTTCACAGGGAATTTGCAATAAGATGTGTATTTACCGAGCAGTCCTCTCTCCAGAGTGAAGGGTCGACTGGTGTACATGCACTCCAGAGCCACTAGGTGGAAGACCTTGTTGACTGTGTTGTGAGTTCCAACTACACGGATGTACCTGAAAGCACACACAAATTCACATCTTATGCTCACACCAAATAAAGACACTATTTCCAGTCTGAGGGTGAGAGATCAAACCCACATATGGTAGCTTCAAAATTCTTTTTATGTCCTCAGGGAAAAGTGTGTGTGTGCGTGCGTGCGTGCGTGCGTGCGTGCGTGCGTGTTTTTACCTGCAGACCCGTGCTGGAAAGTAGAGGTTCTGCCATGAGCGGCAGAGGAACTTTGCGTGATCCACGACGCGGACCCAGTCCAGCTCGTCCATCGACACTTCTAGATAGTACGAGTAGGACCTGAAGCCAGGAGAAGGGGAAGAGAACCACACAGGAGACTTAGGCACCGCTACAAGTTATTGTGTCCAGAAGAAAAGACTACTAGAAATGGTGTAGAGTGCTACAAAGAAATGCGTCGGTATCTCTAGATAATACTGAAATATACACGCAATAAATATATTCAGCCTCAGTGCAGGGTGTTTCGTGAACCGGAATGATCCTGTGATTTACTCATGCTCATATTCTCTCTCTGAAAATGCTGCCCAAATTAATATCTGTCGCCATCTACAGCACAGCCTACAGTTTACTGCCTAATGCACTGAATGATTCCCCCTTAATGATCTGTAACTGAGTGAGTTGTTTGAGGCGGTTCCATGTTGCATTAGTACAGACAGGGAGAAATGTTTCTGCGTAATGGAGTAGTACAGGCAGTGCTCACCGGCTATCTCTGTCCCAAAGCAGCAGGCGCACGTGGTTGACGATGGAGGGTTGGCCCAGCCGCACCAGGATGCCCGTGGCCCGGCCGTCCTCCTCGATGGGGTGCCGCGAGAAGCCGTGGTCCAGGTCGTAGTTCTGCGTGTCACCGTCCAGCAGGGCGGACTTCAGCTCGCCCTTCACCACCACGGCGCCGTGCTTCATGGTTGCAATGTTCTCCTCTGGAACTACAAAAGCCAAAGAGCACTCGGTGACTGAGCTCATACTGGATATTGGATAAGTGAGAATTGGCTGTTGGGCTTGATTCACTTTACTAGATGTTAATTAAACCTTGCTGGGATCACAGTTACCTTGTTCTAATTCCTTGGTTGTTTACACAAACCTGGCCAATAAAGCTGATTCTGATAAAAGCTTCTGCTTTTGTACCACAACCACAACCATAATCCCCCAGTTCCCCCAGCTGTGACTGCATAGGTTAGTAAGGTCACATGTAACACCCTAGGCCCTAATTTAAAAGTCAGTCATTGAGCAAAGTTCTTAAAGTTCAACGGCATCATGCTTTTAGCTGTTTGTGCTCAGGATCTTTTCCATGGTGTAACATTTGTAAATAGATTTTTGCATATTAAGCAAGCTTTAGTTAGACATTTCAATTAGGGCCACACTGGCACGGCAAAAGGAAATGTTCCGTTAGCGTTGCTCGTGCGCCAGCATGGCGCTGCACTCACTCAGCATGCCCCTGTAGTTGAGGTCCATGTCGCGGCTCTCCGAGCGCGTCTGGATGGCGTCAAGCAGGTCGTCGGGGCTGAGCAGGCCGGAGGGGCGCACCACGTTCAGCATTTCCGACAGGCTCATGAGCGGCAGACGCACGGCCGACATCACCTCCTGGCACTCGGCGCCCTCGCCGTTGTGCCGGCACCAGCGGCAGAGGGCCTGGAAGATCTCCCGCTCGCTCGCCGCGAACGAGTCCCTGCGCACCACCGTCAGCAGGGCGGTCTGCAGGACCACAGAGAGAGGGAGAGAGAGGGTGAGTAAGAGAGTCCAATTGGGGGGGTAGAGGAGTGTAAGGAGAGGGTCGCATAAGACAGGAAGAGCATGAAAAAGGGGAACATTAAACAGATACACATATAGCAGAGGTGAAGGTGTGACGATCACACGAGCATGGTTTAGAACACTAGCTAGAGTCAAATGATTGGGATAATTTGTAGTGTCTCTTTCAATAGTTTGGTAACTACACAATGTCCTGCACTCTCACCTTGGAGAGGGACAGGAAGCCCTCGGACTCTAGGACGTCGGGGGCGTGCCGGTCCATGTAGGCGCAGCAGGCCTCGGCCAGGCTGCTCAGGCAGTAGAGGCTGGCCACGTCGAACACCAGGCACACGTTGCGCGTGCTCAGCAGCGTGCGCAGGAACTCGCAGATGGACGCCTCCAGCGGCTGCAGGCCGTAGCGGTGCGCCAGGCCCAGGAAGTCCAGCAGCGTCTCCTCGCGCGCCTCCGCCAGGTTGGCCCGGCCCGTGTACAGGTAGTGCAGCAGCATGGAGAAGGCCTCCGCGTGCGTCTCCTCCAGGCGCACCTCCGCCTGCGGCTGGGACTCGCGCATCCCGCCGTACAACAGGGCTCTGCACGGAGGAGAAGGTGGGGGGGGGGGTGGGTGGTAAAAATCAAGCATTACTCCACAAAGAGGCAAGCAGTAACGCACAGGCAAGCCAACCCTACGGCAGAGTGGAAAGCCTTAAGCCCGGCGCCCACCAGAAGCGGCGTTCAGCGGTGTTCGGCGGTCTGGGCTTGCCGCGCAGGATTTTAGAATAGTTTTCTATCTCTGTGCGGCTGCAGCGCGGCAGACGTTTCCAATGGGCGATGCTCCATTGAAAACAATGGAATTCTATTTTTTTTCGTGGCGCGGCGCGCCGCGTACGCTTCTGGTGGGCGTTGGACTTTACTCATGACGCAGGAGACAGGTTACAAACACGCAAGCATCCTAGGCGAGCATGAGAGCAACAAATCTGCCTCAGACATTGTCTACATTTCTTGAAAGTGTAACCAGTTAGACAACAACAACCCGAGTAGACATTTAACAGCTAAAGTGTTGTCCAATTACTGGAAATTTCCCCACAGGGGTGTCATGAGACAGAGGATTAAAACAGTTCATTTCAGCTTAATGCCACATAAACACCTGTGGGTCCTCCACGGCAAAAAGGGTGAGACGCAAAAGAAGCAGAGGCGGTGTAGTGAAGTGATAAAATAAGTAGACAGAACGAAACACCAAGTGTGTGTTTGGAGGCTACACCAGAGACGTAATAGAAATGTTCTTTTTGTGGAGCGTAAGCTGCAATAATGAGCTTCCGCTACAATCAATGGAACTGGCTACACCAGACATGATAGATTTAGAAGACTGGTCTAACCACTATGTTTATGTTTTGCAAACGGAGCGCTTCAATTGTGCACCCTGTGTGGCCCCGCTGTAAAAGTATTTGGTCTGAGTGTGAAAGTATAAGAAAATATGGTCAGGCATGGTGATCGTGTATTGTTGAATATGGTCCGCCATGGTGAGCTGTGCTAACCTGACTCTCGCCAGATCCTTGTAGTTCGCTGAGCTCCACGGAGCATGGCGGAACTACAAGGATCTGGCGAGACTAGTTAGGTTAGAGCTGTGCTGCCAAGGTACCTGAAGTAATGGCATCGAGCTGCCAGGATGACCCTGTGGGCAGGGAAGCGCTTCTCCTCCACCACCAGCGTGACGTCGCTGTACTCCTCCCCCGGCAAAAGCGCCCCGAGCTGCTCGGAGAGGAGGTGCATGTGGTCGATCTGAGCCGCCGAGCTGTGCGGCCGCAGAGGGTGGCTGTTGCTCATGGTCTCCACTAGAATGGGGTCGTCACATCTGAAGAAGCATACGCACACGTGAGCTTCAGGAGGAGTGTGGGCACAGTCAACAACACAGTCAATTCACACAGGGGTGCTTACCTTCCATTTGCAGTATCATCAGAATGAATTGGGCATACTGACTGCATTGTCCCTATAGTACTCATGCTGTGTATATGTGTACACATACACAGTTGTCCATATCTATAAATTTGTCTTTGAACAGAGCAGAGATAAAACATAGATACAAGATAAGTTTCAAGAGGGCATAGAAGGGTATGGCTATATTTCAAAACATTAAACTGTTGATGGATTTATTAGTCAAGACGCTACATTCCAATAAACTATTGGTGGATTTATTAGTCCGCTGCTACATTCCCTATTCCAGTGCCCTCCGTTGTGTTGCCCTTGGGAAATTTGGCCTTTTCTTATACAAGGACGTCACGAACTCTGACTGTAAAGTAATATTAGAGTGAATGGTGATTTGGGTCACCCTTAATGATTTCACAATGTCAGATTTCCCAGCCAACTATACCGTCGCACTAGGGGCATAAACAGTTGGCTAAACCCCATTAAATCAAAACAGTAGCCTATTGACCATCTCATGAAGAAAAGAAACGAAACGAAACGAGTAGAGAGGGCATACTGGTATTCATAGACATCCCCCCAGTGTTGAAAGCTAACGTTAGTACGATATAAATAGCTAGGGTCACACCACATAGCTAGCCTAACATTACAATTACTAGCTGGTAACTGCCTAATATTACAATAAATTCGCTATGAGCCGTACTACGAGGTCGTATGTCAACTTGATCAAGATCAGACTGCTTAAGTGGGCGTGGCATTAGCTTGATGGCTGATGAGCAAAAACCAAAACAAAAGCCTCAGTCAAATGGTGCAGCCATTGGCCAGCTGGCTAGCATTAACGTTATCCAGACACAACATTGGCTAGCAACACATAACGTTAATCTGCGCAAGCACATGCTTATCAAACATTTCCAAAAAAATATATGCATGCTAGATGACACTGGCCAGGACCAAGGCAAAGAAGAACAGCATGTATCCGTTTTCGAGTCAAGTTATGCATAAATGATTGACTGCGTGACATACACTTGGGATCTCGAATAGCTCAAGATAGCTAACGTTATCACAGCTCTTACCAGAGATGAAATGGCTAGCTCGCTAGCTAGCCACTTAGTGTCCTTATGCCCAAGTCTAATGTTATCCAATGACGTAATACTTCCAATGTCCAAATGTTTGTATTGATTTTCTATGCAACTGGCGGGTTTATTAAGACTCCACACCGACGTTAACGCGTATAATTGAGTCAAAACATTGATTATAAACGGCCGGTAGCTAAGGGACGAAGGAGCTGCTCGGAGTAGCCTGTTGTTTCCGGCCGATTGGAATTATGGGAAACATTTGCTCATCAGAGATTACGCAACTGCTGGCAGTAGCGCTTCAGTGGTAGATTGCCAGATGGTTTTCTAATTATAGAAACAGAAAAAAATTTGTAATACGTTGTAATGATGTACATATTTCCAGCCTGTTGGGTGCAACAGCAGGAAATTAACTGAGGCCATTACCGATGAATGCCACTTCATTACCACCATAACAAAGTAACGTTACATACCTTTATTGTCTGACCACACCTGGGCAAAGTGCACGCCAAATGATTTTGCTGAATCTCCTCGAACACTAGGCATAGATAGACTTGTTTTGAAATATTGAATTTAAAGGGATATTCCGCCATTTTTGGAAATACGCTCATTTTCCACCTCCCCTCGAGCAAAACAATCGATATTTACCTTGTTCCCGTTCACCCAGCCATTCTGTGAGTCTGGCGATACAACTTTTAGCTTCAGCCTAGCATAGATCACTGAATCGGATTAGACCATTAGCTTCTCGCCTGCTAGCTTCATGTTTAAAAGTGACTAAGATTTCTGATAATTTTCCCATTTAAAACGTGTCTCCTCTCAAGTTAGAAAGTGCAATAAGACCAACTGAAAATGAAACCTGCCGTTTTTCTAGGCTGATTTGACATGGAACTACACTCTCATCTGGCGTAATAATCAAGGCAACTTGCAAACGTACCATAGGCGCAGTGATATCGTATGCAGCATCTGAAAATAGTCCCCATAGACATCAAGCAGTAGTAGTGCCAGTAGCTGCAAGTTGCCTTGATTATTACGCCAGATGAGAATGTAGTTCCATGTCAAATCAGCCTAGAAAAACGGCAGGGTTCATTTTCAGTTGGTCTTATTGCACTTTCTAACTTGAGAGGACACACGTTTTAAATGGGAAAATTACCAGAAATATTAGTCACTTTTAAACATGAAGCTAGCAGGCGAGAAGCTAATGGTCTAATCCGATTTAATGATCTATGCTAGGCTGAAGCTAAAAGTTGTATCGCCAGACTCACAGAATGGCTGGATGAACGGGAACAAGGTAAATATCGATTGTTTTGCTCGAGGGAAGGTGGAAAATGAGCGTATTTCCACAAATGGCGGAATATCCCTTTAAAACGGTGTATTCTTTTCATATAGAATCGACCCTTCTTGAGTAGGCATACTGAGTTAATTTCCCATCCTGTTTTTTTTTTATTTAATTTTTTTTAAGTCCATTCTAGTATGGATGAAAAAAGGGTAGACCTACTGTTTATGCAAACTGCCCCATGTCCCTTACAAACTTGGAGACCATGCTGAGACATACCAGATGAATGCAATGCAAGGGGAAAAAATACAGTAAATGCCCATTTCACAAGGATGAACAGTTTAATTCAGCTTGACAAAGAATACTGAAATAAATTTAATTATTTTAGCTTTTCAAATTACAATCATAGCACCAAGCACTATTTCAATTGTGACATGCTTGCTCATTATCATGGTAGCATACCAACCCCAGTGAAACTGTCACTTTCTAGGCTGAAAAGCCAACGACAGCATGACGACAGCAGCCTTAGCGCTGCTTGCCTACAGCTCCTTCCTGAATCCAACAGAAACGTGTAGATCATCGGTCTTCTGAGAGTGTGTTCACATGAATCACCTTATTGTGTAACAAGTTACACAGGAAATGAATATGTAGAACAAAAACATATTACAGGGTCACATTTATCCAAGATAAGTATTCTGGACATCAGCACACTCTTTCAGTCCCCCTCCTCGTACCCCCTCTGTACTCACACACACGAGCACACATACACACCTCCAACCTCCGCAAAAGACATGTCCGAGTCAAAGGCAATCAGAGTTTTGCTTGCCAGGAGAACAAGAACATAACAAGGAACAAGGCTGCACCTTCTGGAACCGCTCTGCTCTGCTCGTCTAAGTGCATAAAATGAAGGTGGTGATGAGTGTAGTTTTGTATGACAGAATGTTGAGGGTGGTGTGAGGATTGTCCGTGTTGAATGCAGCGACGCGAGGCACTCTTGAATAAAACGGGACCAGTGATCTTTGGAATTAAATCAGATCTTTTAAGAAACGGTGAACTGACAATGACAGAAGAGTCTCCATGTAAGAGTTAAAAAAGTTATCTCCTTTAACCGCTCCTTGTACACACAAACACACGCACAACCACACACTAGAAAACACACACCATATACAGTACAAGCCAGCAACTGCTCACAGTAATATCCTGACATATTGTGTCACTCATTCACACACAGCCAGGCACTGATTGCTCACAGACACTCAAACTCTTCCTCACAAACGTACACACACACACACACACGAAACGACTGTGCATATAGACACACACAATTAATCTGACCAGTCTGCTGCGGGCATCACTGCACCTTCATGCCTGTGAGGGGAGTGAAGACATATGACAGACACCCAACACTACGCCTTCTCTGTGTTTTCCTCATACAGTGGATGTTTCATAGATTTTCTACGCGGCTACAGGTTCATTAATGCCCTAAGCAGACTGGGTCTTGGTGCACGGCGTGACGCAGAATAGAGGGGTAGAGAGCGCCTGCTCGTTCTGTCGTTTTGAGGGGTGAAGGGTGTGTGGGGTTGGGTTGGGGGGAGGGGGGGTACCAGCGCATCCAATCGGACGTGCAGCAAGAAATTTAACACTCAAGTCACATGGCCGTCAAGGTGACAACATTCAGCAATTATCTCAGCTTCTCCGTCTCCAGCTCGAATTCATCGCAATCCCTTTCCTTCGGACCAGAGCCAGCCCGCCAGACCGATGGGAGGGGGTGGGGGCTGGGCGAAGGGGGTGGCGCCTGGTCAGCTTCAAACCGCGTTTACATGAAGGACAGGAAGTGGGCGCGGCCGTTGTCGTCGAGGCGACGCGTGAGGATGTCGCAGCCGGTCTCGGTCACCAGGAGTGTGTGTTCGAATTGAGCCGAGCGCTTTCCGTCTCGGGTCACCGCGGTCCAGCCGTCTGGCCAGGTCTCGTCCTGCCAACCCCCTGCGCATGCACACACACAAACATACACACCTCAGTGAAGAACAGTCTTTGGGCTGCAAGGCTGCTGATAGACCACTGTTTCTATACACCCTACAAGTACACCAATGGGAGTGCAGTAACTCACCTTCACAGATCATGGGCTCAATGGTGAAGACATGGCCTGGCTTAATCACACCCACTGCCTTATTTTCTGGACAAGGAGAAGAGAAGAGCCATTATGTAAACTGACAGAGTTTTGTGGCATGAAGAAAACTATGTATTCAATCTTCTGTACAGTTGACTAAACGTCATACACTTAAAGACGCACTCCAGCTATTGATTAACCGTTAAGAACTCCCTAGGTCCATATCATATATTATATATAGTTCATATTCATACATTTTTAATGAGGGAGAAAAGGCTTGTATGTACCTCTACCCCCTCTGTCTCATCTCATATGTGGGCTAATAATCACTCACTCAGACACAATATACTCACTAGCATAGTGTGGTACATTGGGTGCTGTGTGAAATAGCTTGTGGATGCCATGGCCACAGTAACTCCTGACCACAGAGAAACCGCTCGCCTGTGCGTGCTTCTGGATGATGTTTCCCAGCTCCCTGTAGCGCACACCTGGTTTCACTGTGGCGCGCACGCACACACACAGACAGACAGACACAGGTGTTTAGATAGATTGATTCATTAACATTTCAAGGTATTTTAATGGATGTCTGCACTTAAGTGCTTTTCAATTTTTCCACATAACATCATGGTACCATCAGACCAGGGAATTTACAGTATGCATGATTCATTTTTATGTGGATGCGATTGAGTCCAACAAGTCATAGCTCCTTAGGCTAGTGATCATTTCTCTGATCAGTACCACTAGTTACTGAACTAGAACAAAATAGCGATAGAAAAACACACAGAGCTCAACAAATGCACAAACCTGCGTCGATGGCCTGCATGAGGCACTCATAGGTGATCTGCACCAGACGCTTGGCTCCCTCATCTACCTCGCCCACAAAAAAGGTCTCGTTGAGGTCTCCATGGTAACCGTTGTGAAAGACTGTGATATCCACTGTAGAGATAGTAAGCAAAAGTATAGGTATGAGGGTACACACCTACACAGCACAGACCAAAAGTACACTTCAGAACTGGGAGCTTTTACTGGTGATCGCAGGTCCGTCTGGCTACGAGGCCATTGAAGCACATTTCCAATGTCCCCAAAAAACACTGGCACGCAAATACGATCGCTAATCCGGCATGGATGCGAATTTCTTTGGAATTAAGTAAACAAGTGCATTTGAAACCTTTGTTTGCTACACTTTGGAAATGATTTAGTAAGAGTTTAATTTCAGTTTAATAAATAAATAACATAAACATTGCCTTGACATTCAGTTTCACTGAGAGCTGCTCAAAGTGTGGTGGAATTGCTGAATGCAAAAGCCATGTCTGAAGTATAATCACAACTTTAGCTGGTATTTCATAGTATTTGAGAGTCAGTGTACCATTGAGTATGTCACCCTCCTGTAGTGCCCTGCGATCAGGTATGCCATGGCAGATGACCTCATTGACGGAGGTGCAGCAGGACTTGGGGAAGTTGTAGTAGTTCAAAGGAGATGGGTAGCAGTTGCGTGCAGTGCAGGCCTATGCACAACAGAGAATGCCCATCAGCACACAACACCCAGTAAGGTACAGAATGGAAGAAATAGAGTGAGAGAGTGGGACGGGAAAAGACCGAACGGGGCTGCTCTTTACCAGATGTACAGCGTGGTCAATCTCCTCTGTCGTGACCCCTGGTTTGACCATCAAGGCAGCGATGTCCAACACTTCCCGTGCTAACTGCAAAGTCGAGACCAGAGACATTAGCCAACAAAGAAGACTAACAATAACATCATCAGAGGAGGAGAAGAGAGGTCAAAGGGTATAGTTCCAGACCATTACCTTGCACACAGTTTCCATGCCCTCTATCTCCTCATTCGTCAAGATCTTTATCTGGGATGTCCCTTTCAGGGATTGCTCCGACTCAGACATGCCTGCACACACAGCCATAATTAACATACAAAAATCATAGATAAGAAATACACATTCCGTTCTATTTTTATACACACACACACACACACACACACACACACACACACACACACACACACACACACACACACACACACACACACACACACACACACACACACACACACACACACACACACACACACACACACACACACACACACACACACACATTCTGTCTCTCTCACATACACACGCATCCTAAAGGCATTACACAACAGACATATTCTTACTTATGCAAAGAACAATCTGATGGCCATTCTTCTCATCTCTGTACAACCATACAACTCCAAATCATCCACACTCATCTCATCAATGACAAAAGTGGGCTGCCGGACACAAGAGGCATGCAGATCCGACAAAGCCATGCTACAACCACAGAGACAAACTCCACACACCTCCGTACACCAAAACCAGACCACAACAATTTAGACTTGCTAAATACACCTTGTTGAATTAACCTGGATCTGGTGTGGACACCGACACGCACACACTTACACAACATAGAGACACAGACAGTGGCCTACAGCTAATCATACAAATCCAAACATAGACTTCCATTCGGAGACGGACAAACACACACACACACGGCCACTCACACGAACAGCGGCGGGGCCTCGTACCTGCCAAAAGCCCCACCTCTGCTGCTGCGGTGAGCGAGAGAAGAACTTGAGCAACAAACACAGACACACGCACACACGCACACACACCCCTGCGCGTATTCTCCTATACAAAGACCCATACAGGGCAGGCATACAGTCGAACGCACAGACCTCCTATTTCACACATTATTCAAAACACACTACACCACACAAAGTAGTTGGTCGTTGTAAATTGGTGTTTTATACAGCAATCTCCTCAGACGACCTGTCAACAGTCTAGCAACACACAAACACGCCATTACGACACTGCTGGGACTACCCCAGCCCTTCCCACCGAGTGTCCCTGTCTTTTGTCTCTTCCTAGCAGGTGGACTGGGATGCAGGTGTGGCTACTTATTGGCAGAAGCACAACAGATACAGACAGAGTTTAGTCATCATCGTGGTTAATGGCCCTACAGAGCCAACTCAGCACCCCCATGACAGGGAAAACAAATTGAACTGAACGCACCCTGCATAAGTAGAGAAAATGCCTGGACAGTTAGACAAACAGAATTCATAACAAACCATTGTATTCACAAACAAGCTGAACCCCAACCAGCTAGCATGTTTCCCCCCTTGTGGAAAACATAGGGACAAAGATTTTAGATGGACTAAGCAAGATACATCAGTGTCTATGAAATGGTGCTCAGAGAATGTAAGTGAATGATTCACAGTTAAAGTGATTTCATTTTTGGTGAGAGACATTTCATTTTCATTTTCATTGACAAATTAAATCAAATTAAAATAAAATAAATAAAAAAAATACTCATGTGTGTTGGTTTGTCCTACAGAATAAGTTGACCGTCTCCTAGCAGTTCCGTAGTTAGCATTCTGCTAATGTAAGGTCAGGCTAGCCATGAGTACCACTAAATCAAAGTTTAAAAAAATCTGCTGAGTTCCCTAAAATGTTAACGTCAGTGCTGCTGTTATTCTTATGATGGAAAATAATGGAAATATAAATGTGGACTCTCTCATGAGCACCCCCTTCACAACGTGTAAGTCACAAGAATGAAAATTCTTACATATTAAAAATTCATGACCAGCCACTTCCTGGAACCTAAATCACCCTTGGGTGGGGTGAGGGGTTGGTTGTTTAAAAATGTTCCATTCATGTCTATGACTATATCTCAGGTATCATCAAATGCAGACACATCATGATCGTTATACCTTTATGACCAATTGAGACAATTTTAGAAATGTTTGGACTTTCCATTCTGGAGAAGAACAACTTTGTACTAGCTTGAAAACAGAAGCTAGCTCTGAAAGACTACGGAAAATGCCTACAGACCCCTTACACATATTATATTCACAATACTGACACTTGTATATACTGTATATATATATATATATATATTTTTTTTTTTTTTTTCTAAATATATATTATTTTGTATAAAATATTTGTTACAACTGTTTAACCTTCAATCCATGTGGCTCATGCTCTGAGCGACACAACACGCACAAAAACAAGCATAAAATACACACAAACCGACACACACAGTTCCTCCTCCTACATTTCTACATCTACAAGAATCTAAACGTTCACACCAAAACACACTCTTATACTCTACAATTCTAAACATAGAATTCAGCAAACAAACTCTAGCTCTCTGAGCTGTCTAGCTCTCTATTCATCTCTACACTGCAGCGGAGCTTTTGACTACAAGTCTACAGCTCTGTGGCACTACGGATTACTTACTCCCACTCTCTGCTGCTCCAGGCGAGAAACACACATTTTCACTTAACATTGCTGCAATATTAATCACTGTCCACATCTAATGCTTGTGCCTGCGTGAGCACACATATCTGTGTTAGTGTAAGGCTTATTTACCCATGGGGTGGTCAGCATAGTCAGGTCTTTGGATGGTCCCAGGAACAGGCCGTTTGGGAGTCTGAAAAAGTATCCAGTCACAGTAAGCACAAATACAGAGAGACGATTCAGCAATGGTATCGATGTGCCATTGTGTTGACAGACATTCAAGATTAATTCATTGTTACACCTATTCATACATGTATAAGGAGAGCAAAACTCTAGTGTTTCAGCCCCTCCTGCATCAATAAATACAAAAGAATATTCTCCTTATACACGTGGTGGCCCTGTGTATACCAAAAGCAGGCTATGGGGGAACACTGACTACCACTAACACCTTCTCGCCACCTACTGGCGAATGCATAGAACACAACAATGAAATGGTTTTGCGTACCCCATAGCTTTGTTTTGGTTTACAATGGCCGTCATGTGAATAAGGCAAATTCTACATATGCTAATGTTATGATATGAGTGTGACTGATAATGTGGGATAATGGCGGAAGTGCAGGTGACCCACCAGTGGATAGTGAGGGCGAAGCTTGCCCGTGTATCGGTAGCCTGGCCATGGGTCGGTATTGGTGTCCTGCTCCACACAGTTCACAACGTCCTCTGACCACACACAGACACACGGACACATGGACACACAGACACACAGACACACAGACACACAGACACACAGACACACAGACACACAGACACACACACACACACAGGTTACTCCATACGTATGTCACAAAAGGCACATACTGCCATGCAAGAAATTGTTTAGGTAGACTACTCTTACTTCATTGTGTGTGTGACAATTCTTGGAGGGGTTTCGTTCAACATGTAGTGCAAAGGAATGAAATAAAGGACTTACTTGCTTTTTTGTGGAGCAATTTATGAGTGGACCAACTACCCTTGAAGCATTCCTGTATGACAAACATCATTAAAGGAGTTAGAAAATAATAATAATAATAATAAAAATAATGCAATTGAATACTTAGCAAAGGAAGCAAATGATAACATGATACAAGGTATATTCTGAATACAATCACATACTGCCAGTCAGTCTTTAAGAGTAGACAGCAGATTCTAAAAGCACCTGAGCAGACAGACCTAGGCTACCAGTATTACACACGACACTACCCTAATCTACACGAGGTAGAACCTAATCACACAAGAGACACGGTCTTCTCATTACTACTTAAACATGGCAAAGACCAGGTTTGCCTCCCCAGCCAATCAGAGTGTAACCTACAAAGGCCTAGTATATGTAGATATCAGGTGGTCTGTCACCTGTCACCACCTCACACAGTGTTAGCTGACACCAAATATATAGCACAGTACCAGTGAGTGGACATAACCCTATGGTTTCAGTGAGCTTATAACTGACCACTGACCTGGCTGAGGCTGTGTTTGCATATTTCAGGATATGTTGGCATATCTTCCCTACTAGAGATATCTTGTTAACACTGAGAGGTAGCCACGGGTCTCTTCATTTTAAATAGACAGTATGGAGGTGTCACTTTCCAACCTGTTCACCCACACAAGGAAAGCTTCCCTACTGTGTTCTAGGGCAAATGATTCAGTCAAGTGATTTCCAAAATAACTAGGAGTTAAGCCTTATGCTAACATTTCACTGGTGTATGCGCTCCCTAATAATTGAACCGCTGCTATTCCCATCCTGCTCTACCAGTAAAGCAATAGGAGCAATTTAGGAACTATGTTCAGTCCCACTGCCTCTCAGCTTGAGCCTGAAACTAGACAAATATCAGCATTTACCAAAATAAGATTGGGCCAATATTTTGAACTTCGAAATGGATGCATAGCCAGCTGTGTCACAACAACCAACAGATCCACACACTCAATTGACTAGACTGTTTGTTTATTTTTGACAGTATGATCAAGACTGTACTGCTCTGAGACGCAGAGACCAGTGTATCCGTGAGCTGGGTTATTAGGGTGTGACTACATGACCAGATGACAAAAACCCATTACCCACAGGTCAGACAGCTGATGCAACAGCTGATATAAAACTTTTACCGGACTGATCTTAAAACCTTCCAAGTTCCACATATAAATTAATATTCGCTTGAAATGTGTACAATTCATTGTGTGCATTTAGCTTCCCGAATAAACACATCATGCCGACTCAACATCTCTGAGCGTCAGATAACGTTACTGAGCATCCGTGTGGAATTTCCACATTTACAGCAAACTGGCTAACGGTGTCGAGCTCAGATATTCAGCAATATGGCTTAGGAGAATGCTACATCAACAGTATTGAATTAGATTAGGTCGTGTAGTTATCAATCTGACAAATACAGCTAACACGTTTCAGTAGTAAGCACATTTGATTCCTTAATGTTGTGACATTAGGTGACGTTAATAAATAACATTATTAACGTTAACAGTTACACTAACTTGTTATGAATGACGCCATGCTTAACGTTCAGCTAACTCTACCTTGAAGTTTCGTTAGAAACATGTAATCATTCATTCTACCGGGATTTGGCCCAATAGTAAACAATTCGTGGAAAACAATTTGACAGCAGTTGTATTTTCTAGTGCTAGCAGACGTTATCCTAGCTAGCCAATTGGTAACGTAGGGTTGAAGCTAACATTTAGCTAACTCAGCAAGCTAGGTAATGTAAGCTAAGGTAGCCAAGTTAAGTTGTGAGAAATGACATTAAAGTAGCTTGGGGTTAAGAAGGCTGAGACTTCAGGCTACCGCTGTAACATTACTCAAGTTAATAGCTAACTAAACTCATGGAGCTGCAAGTGACCGGCCAGTTGACATCAGGCCATACAAGCAGGCAACTCCTCGTGTGACACATGCACAAGGCTACAAGAACAGAGCTAACATTAGCTGACAAGCCGCTATCTCCTAACGGGGTGTGCCGTTGAAAATGGATGCCTTTACAAAACACTTCCAAACAACCCAAGAAAATCATACCTGCGAACAGAAATATGAACCTTGGATTCCAAGTTTAATGCATGTTGGGCACTGAAGTTTTGCCTCGCTACTGCAACCCTCCGTTTCACACTCCCGAGTCTCCACCGCCGCCATGCTGTCGCAGAGATGCAGAGGTTGGGCCACAGATTTTGGTCACCGTGACCACAGCAGTTCGTCTTTCTTCGGGTATCTACGAAGTTGTGAAGTAGCCGAATTATAGCTCGCCACTGTCATCTATTGGGTTGGTGGACTGGTTT
This sequence comes from Sardina pilchardus, assembly GCF_963854185.1. Taxonomy (NCBI): domain Eukaryota; kingdom Metazoa; phylum Chordata; class Actinopteri; order Clupeiformes; family Clupeidae; genus Sardina; species Sardina pilchardus. The sequence continues at coordinate 10,239,803 of NC_085013.1, forward strand.
GATGGTGGTTTCACCATGGTTTCATTCACAAGGGAGTGTAGATTGTACATTATTTTCTCAATCTCTCATGCATTTCAAATATGCCATTTGAAAAGGGACATTACGATGTTACAGTAGCCTAATCGGAACAGTCTATTCCAGTTCCATTCATAAAAAGTGAATGTTTCTACAATTTCTGTCCGACTGTGCAGTCAAGGCTTTTGTCGATTCACTGACGAACAAGAAATCAACAGGTTGGATCATGTTACAATCATTAAGGCTTGCTTAGGCCTACCTAATTATTTATTATGACAAAATAGGTAGGGTACTGCATTTTCTCATGGCTGATGTCCAATAGTCACAGCATCATGTCTCTTTTTGTCCCCATTGGAATATAAAGGCCTTTAGGGCCCTTCAGAATTGTTTTCACTCTTTGACAAAATGAAGGCTGATTCGGTATTTTGTGCAACCCAATTTTCAAAACATAACAGTCTTGTGATTATGACTTGTGACATGAACACAACATGAGTGTCAATCATTCCACAATGCCGAAATCCTAGGTCTCCACTTGAGTTGTCTTCTGAGTCTTCTCTTGAGCTCAACCCACATTTTTTCAATATAACCTACAATTTCTATCTGCCAAAGTGAAAAGTGTAATGTTGTGTTCATTTATCAATCTTGTGTGAATTTTGAAGTGTGCTTTGGGATTACTGTTTGTCTAACCATGACCAATTTTAGCCTCTCTTGACAGAAACAGTCAGATTTTGATTTAAAATTTAGTCCTTCCTGGGCTCTACAATGCCACGCGGGCTATGATTTGTTAGTTTCTCATTAACTTTGGAGCGAAACAGCCTCACAGCATTAGACTACTGATCCTCAACCATACCTCCACTTGGTATTACATGCTTTTTTCTGCAGACATTTCATATACTAACCACACCTTAAGTGTTTTTGAAGTCCAAGAGCTTAATTTTTGTTTTCAGTGATGTGATGTCTGACAACTCCAAGTACTTTTTTGTCTAAAGGTGTACTCACACTTGGCATGGTTCACTTACAGGGCCAGTATATGGAAATATATCACCTAAAGGAGAAATATTTTGACTATCTATAATGCTGTCTCAGTCAGCCATTATGACAACATCCACATAAAGTGTCGGAGTACGGTTCTCTCCCGTTTTTGGTCTGCACTCACACTGCATACTATCAAACTGTACCCAGGCACGGTTAAGCTGCTGTGCTCTAGAATGTTTTGCATAGGCATGATCATAATCCCAATCATACCGTGCCCGAGTTCACCTCCTCAAGCGGACCAAGGTATGGTATGGAGCAATTACACTGGTCAAACGAACCGGAATTTGGGGGTCAAACGTACTCCGGTACAGTATAGATGGCACAGTGTGAGTACACCTTTAGGCAAAATATCTGAAAAAGTTATACAGAATTGTGTCTGGTAATGGGTATGATGTGTCACAAAAAGGCACAGTAACTTGCCCGATATGTCAAAACATTGAGACTATTTGCAAAGATATTTGAGGTAAAGTAAGTAATCAGTCAAGGACTAAATGATCAAATTGATACACAAAGTTGCCCAAACGGAGCATGGCACAACTTCAAAACAATATCAATTTCATTCTTCATTTTAAAAATCTGCACAATACCCTCATTGAGTTAGTGCTGTACTATTTGGTTATCTAAGTTGGCAGGGCATTGCTTGAGCGATACTGTACAGCTACACCAGTGTTGTTCCACACAGACAATAATGCACAATTTAGTTTATAGTTATCTCACAAACACACAGAAAGCATATATCATGTTATGTATATTGTTATGTATTTAAAATGCAAAGGTTGTTAGGCCTTAGCAAACTGTACATACATAAATATATCTTCCACAACGGCTGTGGTTATTCATATAATATTCATGATTCAGTTCTCGAGTCTGATATTAAGTTAGTTGACAGCATAAATCAACATTTCACAATGACAAGTTCCGACAGTATAAGTATATGACATTTTTAAAATAAAAGATTATAACAGCATGCCAAAAAAATACATGTAAAAAATAATTGCAATATAATTCTTAATATTTTACTAGTTATTCATATATTTTCAACTGATCCACAGGCTTAATATCGTTTTTTTTGTTGTTGTGTGGAACTTAACCGACAATACTTTCCATTAAAAAAAGGACATGAAAAACATAGGCCTTATGACATGAATGGCAACCGTGTTGTACCTTCAACAGCAGCGATTTCCACCCTATATCCAGTACTGCACTCACTCACATACATCAGAAGAGTGGAAGATATGTTCATGTAGCACTTGTAGCCACTTGGCCCACATAGTAGTTCAGAGAGGTGCACTTCAGCACATCCCCAAAGATTTGTCTCAACACTGACACAAGATGGGGAGTGTGGGTGGTTGTGGTATACATTGGCCAGTTGGCTTTCTTCACTATTGTTATGAGCGGACAGTGTAGTGGCATCTCCATAAACTCTCACTCCTCCACCCCAATCCCCCCTTTTCTCTTCCTCCTTTGCTACCATCTGGAGCTCAGATGGGCGGCGGCCCGTTGGTGTAGCTGAGCATGGGGTGGAAGGAGCGGGCAAAGTTGTTGGACTGGGAGCAGCTGTAGTGGTGCTCGCCGGAGGGCACCAGGCAGGCCAGAGCCAGGAGCAGCAGCAACAGAAGCAGCTGGAGGGGCAGCGCTGTCCACAACACGCGCTGGACCATCGAGCCCCGTCGCCATGACGATATAATCCCCTCAGAACGGGAGGAAGCGGATCCAACGGCGCGAGGAGCCCTGAGTAAGGGAGCAGAGTAAAAACACAAGACCAGGTTTGCTACAATCCACCTCACGGCCCGTCACATGTACACCTGACAGGAAGTTACGGTTTCTGCTGTACGGGCTCCTGGACGGAGTCTGTTACGTTGTTAAAGTTAGTCCAAGTATGAAAATGCATGCCATTAAACAGCTCTTAAGCATTCCAGTGAAAGATCACACCAGCAAGGCTTTGCGGTATCGTTTTGTTTGTGGGTGTTAGCCATTTTGCAACTCTGCGACACATTTTCATGAGTCTTATGTCTTTGTCTTAATAATGTACAGTGTTGTATGCAATATTTATAGGATAGTATTTTTTTTTTACCTTTGTTTGTGGAGACAGTTCTATCACATCAGTTTTGAATTTTCTCAGTTTCTAGCACAAAGCTACCTAAACACAAAACCTAAAACTGGTCTAACACAACACTGTTCTAAAGAGGAACCTACCACAATTCAGTGACATTCATGTTTTGGTTTTGAGATATCACATGTTATATGTTTCTTTGAGTCACACTAACAAGCACAACACTTTGGTTGTTGGTTCAGTTGTTAGCTGGAGGGGAAATGCAAGGCTGCAGCAGCAGAAAGAAGACAAGGACCTCTCCTGCAGCTCCAGGGTCAAGGGTCATGCTCAGAGTCCAAGAGGGGAAACAAGGCTTGCAGCAGTTGCTCCAGGGGACACAAGGCACATGAAGGACATTCACTCTCCAGAAGCACACAGGGTGGCTTCCCCCGAGAACTCCACTGACTCAGCACAACAACCAGCCAATCCACATAAACAATCATTTCTCTTATAGAAAAAGTGGCCATTCTCCCATCCAACAACACAGCCAGTCCTTTCCTCCCATAACCACCCGGTGACTGACAGAGTTAGTCATTACCCTCTGCTGAGTAACTGGGCCAGTATATGGAAATATACTGTATCACCTAAAGGAGAAATATTTTGACTATCTATCATGCTGTCTCGGCCAGCCATTATGACAACATCCACATAAACAAACACACACAAGCATATGTGCGCGCGCGCACACACACACACACACACACACACACACACACACACACACACACACACACACACACACACACACACACACACACACACACAAAGAAAGGAGTTTTAAGATGAAAGTATATCCTCATCTTGAGAATATCTTTCTGTATGTGAGCTCCAGTGTGTTCTGAGGGTCAGCAGACAACCTTGACACCCCTAAAGAGGGTGAGAAATGCAGGGGCAGGGGGCGCAGATGGCTGGAGCTTGGGAAAGATGGGGGTGGGGGCAGGTTTGGGGTTGGGGGGGTAAATCAGTTAGAGAAGATGCCACACACGAGAGAAAGAAGAAGGACAGAGTAGTGAAACGAAGAGAAAGTGAATGCGACCGACACATTGTTCATTGCAGACGCTTTTTTTTTTTTTTTTTTGGCTTTCTCTGGCGTTCCCTAGCGTGCCGCTGACTGAAGATTCGCGAAGAAGCCTGAGCTGCGAGAGCTGGACGGCCACTGAGAAAGACAAGCGTGTGAGCTGAGAGTGAGGACCGGGCAAAGCTGCAGTCCAGGGCAGCAGTTGGACAGAGAGAAAGAAAGAGAGAGAGAGAGACAGGGAGAGAGACAGCGAGAAAGAGAGAGAGAAAGAAAGCCCTTCAAGAGTAGCGCTCCTGCTGATCTGTGAGTCTGTGTTCACCGGCTGGAGCTACGCTAGAGCCCTACTTTAGTGGTCTAGATTTATAGAAGATCATGGAGGCCGCTGGCATGATACTCGTTGCAGATATCACCTTTTTTGATTCCTCAGATCAAACTATTCCATGCTTGCTCTGAACCATTTAGCATATTTTCACCTCTTTTTGTTCCTTTGCAGGGCTTTTTTTAGGTCCGTTTCAGCGCAAGCATAGCAATAGGCATAATATACTGCGTTAGCAAAAGAACTCTTGTGGAGGTTCTGCTGGAGTTTCTAGTTGTGGTTTCGCAGGTCTGAAAGCTTTCTGCTGAGAACATGGCCTGGGTTCCATGATCTTCTAGGGGTTCTAGAAACCAGGAGACAGGTACCTGTGTGGCGGGCCGCTCTCTGGGGGTCCGGCCTGGCCCCCGCTACTTTTACCCCGGGGCTGTTTGCAATGAACAGGGGGGTAAAAGAAAGAAAGAATGTTTCAGTCCAGACAAATCAAGACAAAGCTACCCGATGAGAGAAACCCCCAAAAAACAATGAGAGGGATGAGAGAAGAGCTCCAGAGGCAGATGGAACCGGGGCCTGGGAGCTACAGTACACAAGAGGGCAGGAGACTGGCTTCGCAAAAACACAACACACACATGGACAACTACATGCTGGCTGCAATCGGGGCCATGTTTAGTTCCTCTGTGTACATCAATACACATGCTAGTCTTTGTATTGGCGACAAGGGAATCTATGGTGTAATATGGTGGTTCATGCTTAAGTGTTGGCACAATCACTGATTGTGTTTGACACAGACAGAAAGCCAGTATCCATTGGCCACTCCCTAGCAGGGGTCTAAAAGACACTAGAGAGAGTGAAGAGGGACAAGGGCACAGATACGTTGATCTGTAGGTTGGGTGTAGGATGGGGGTTGATTCACTTGGGTTTGGAAGCAAGGGGATTAAAAAGGATCAGGAGCAATCAGCACTCTTCAGCAGTGGGGGGGTGGGAACATGCTGGAGGCCAAGGTCAAGGTCAAGGTCATTGGAGGACAGGGTTAAAGGTCGACATCTGGAAGGGAGGGGACCTGCGTGAGGGTCACAGTGGCGTGGCAGACACGTCTCTTCGGGTTTCTGGCGACATTCCAGGAGCTAGGAGTGACTGAGCTAAACAGACTGAGGGTTTGGACATTCGGGTGACTGGCCTACAGGTCTCTCAGGTGACAGCTGTAGCTCTCCTGCTCTTGAGGGAAAGGGGGGGTGGGGGCGGAGGACGAGGGCAGTACAAAACGGGGGGGGGAGTGTACGTTACCGATCGCCGGCGACTGGGTGTGCTGGCCCCAGAGACTGGACTTTGGGACCCAGATGTGTCCAGCTCATCGGTTGATGACCACGAGGACAGGTCCTATGACATAAAAAAGAGGAGCACATGAATGCACAAACAAAACATCCAAATATGAAATCAGGTGAGAGAGAGCTAACTAGAAACAGAAGTCTTAACCCACTTTGCAAAGCTCTTGAAAAGCTCATTTAATATTATAAGAATGAACTCACAGTTACAAAACAAATCTAGCTTATTACTGGCAAATACAGACTTATGTCTCAATCAAAGATGAAAAGTCTAAAACCCAATCCCATTCAACCTTCCCTTTCGTTTTTCACATCCACGTGAGAAGGGGTATCTCAATTCTTTCTCGGATGGAAGGACTAAGTGGTACGGCTACACAGTCTTTTAAACTAAGATTTTTCAGGACCACACTTGAAACAAAGGGGTCAGAGAAATGTCCCATCATACCCCGGGAACAGTGGATAAACATGACAACCATACCAACAGACCCAATAGGAGCATTAATAAGGATTTTAAAATGAAAACAACAATTCCAAGGGGAATATTCTAACCCTATGCCTTGGCACTCTGTTTTTGAGGGACGTAGGATAGGGGAAGGGATTGGGCCTAAAGAGGTCAATAGCAGCAAAGCCTGACGAAAACAAAAGAGAGGGGAGAAATGGACAATGAAAGAGGCGAAACAAAACCATCAGAGGGTGAGAAGAGGCACCTGCTGACTGCTGGTGATGTCCAAGTTCCGCTCCAGCTCGCGGATGTGGCGGGACACCTCCTTGAGGAGCAGCTTGAGCCGGTTGCCGATGACGTGGACCTTCTCCTTGGCCTCCAGGCAGTCCTGTCCCAGCGCGTGGACCAGCAGCTGCAGGGACATGTCCTGCAGGGAGGCCACCTTCAGCTGCGAGTCCAGCAGCTCGCGCCGGATTTGCTGAAGACGACAGCACAGAACACAGTTCATCAACACAGTACAACAATAATAGAAAAATGCATTGCACATGTAAACCCTACACACCCACACTCAAACATCCACCATACTCTATACTCTATTCATGGGTTTCATCAGGTCCCTTTCCACAGGTGTATACAACCAAGCACCTAGATTATGAATGCAGACTGCATGGTGCGTGATTAATACACCTGTGGAAAGGGACCTGATGAAACCATTGAATACTTAATACACATAAGCACACTCAAAGACTTAAAGAATGGGGATTTAAAAAGTGTCTGTCTATCTGTCTGCCTGAATGATCTGGGATGCTTGTGTTTTACCGAGAGGGTTTTGAGGTGCTCCTGAAGCGCGTCTCTGTCCAGGGTCGGGTCGATGGGGACGATCTGGTTCCGTCGGCGGTCGATGTTCTCCAGCCACAGCAGCAGCCCGTGACTCATCTCGTGGAAGTCCTGAGGAGACACGTGGAGAACGACAACACAAACTCACATGAGAAAAGGACAGTCATCCATCTGAGGTTAACCCTTTCAGAGCTTGACATCAGAAAGGGTTAAACACTCACAGACTTCAAAATATCAGGAAAAACACATACAGTTTCCTGTGTATATTATAAGCTGAAGGACATTGTTTGATGCACATTAAGCAAAACAAAACCATAGCTGTGTTGTATTAATATCATCTCAACTGCCCTCGTGTATTAACCTCATGTATAAGCCTGGGCTAATAGTTGGTAAATTACGGTACACAAAAAGGTACAATTACACAAAGCACACACACACATACAAACACACACAGACACAGACACACAGACATACCTGGCACTGCATCAGCGCCACTTGCAGGGCATCGCGCCATGCACTCAAGCCCTCTCCGAGCCGGTCCCAGCGGTCATTCATGTCCTTGAGCCGAGCCTGAATCTCCTCCACGCCCTGCTCTGCCTCCTGGGCAGTGGCCGCCTCGGACGGCTTCAGGAACTCGGCGCTGCACAGGTTCACCGACAGGACGATGGCCTTGCGCTGGTCAATGCCCTTCTGCAAATCCTGGGAGAACAGAGGTGAGAAAATGGAGACTGATTTCAAACACTCGTAACACTACAATGCATGAATATTCAAATAGGTTGGCAAACTGTAGAGCCAAAATAACACAGGTCTCAACAAGACATCCATGCAATGTGATCTCCATTTGCAAATATGCAGTCCTGGCACTAATCAACACAGCAGTATTCTCACTGTTAACACAGTGCAATACAGAGGCCATAGGAGAGAGAGTGTGTTAACTTTAACAAGTTAAGTTAGTTTACCACTTCCTCCTTCAACTACACTTTGACTAGGACTCAAAATGTCTACACTCTCATCCTCAGGTAATTGTACTGACAGATGTAGTTTTAATTGCTACCAAAGGTCTCAGTACTGTAGCGCACACACACACACACACACACACACACACACACACACACACACACACACACACACACACACACAGAGAGACAGACACATATACACACACACACCCACACACACCACACGCGTACCTTGAGGGTTTTGATGCGCTGTTGGATGGTGTCGATGTCTGTGCTGGCCTCCAGCTGCCTCTGCTGCTGCAGCTCGCTCTCGGCCGTCTGCAGCCACGCCACCAGGCTGCTCAGGTCCGAGCTGAACTGCTGCCACTGCTGCAGCCGCTGCTGCATGCGCCGCTCCTTACTGATGGCCTGGGCCTGGAGCAGCTCCCAGCGCTCAATCACACCTGCGCACACACACACACACACACACACACACACAACAGCTTTCAGAACAGCTCAGGGGCGTTGGTAGGCATGACGCGCAAGCACAAGTGCACCACCTGTTCTAAATCAGTGTAAACTATGGACTCGAGTGACTTATTGCTTTTCTAGAACGGTTCGTATATCTGGCAAAATGTCATGAAAAAACACAACGAGAAATGTAACGATTTATTTATAGATAATCATTCTTCCAAGAAATACATTTCCTCTATCTGAATGGTTGCCCAGCAACATCGAGACACAGCTACTGTAACTTTTTTGTAAGTTGTGGTAGTGCATTACTAGAGAACGAAATGCAGTCAAGGTGTTACTGTATGTTTGTACTGGATTTTACAATGGCATTGAGCGTGATTCAGCCCATCATAATCAAGGACCAGATCTATTCGTTTTAGAATGTCTGTTATAGTGCTCTTGCGATGGTAAACTGACCTGAGGTCTGTGACTCGGCTATGCTGGCGCTGCCCAGGCCGGACATCTTCTCCTGCTCCTGGGTCAGTTCCACGCCCACGCGCTTTAGCGCCTCCATGCTGCCCCGGCACTCGCCCAGCAAACGCATCTGCAGAGATGAGCAGACAAATGTCACGTCACCCTATAGACACACACACACACACACACACACACACACACAGACACGCAGACAGACAGACAGACAGACAGACAGACAGACAGACAGACAGACAGACAGACAGACACACACACACACCCACACACACACACACAGACACACACACAGACACAGAGCGGTGGTAGGCCTTCAGATACTCACGTAGCCCATGTACGAGGTGTCAAGCTCGGGGCCGGTGGGTGTTCGGCTGCGGATGATGTTCTCCGTCTGCTGCAGGTGGAAGCGGCTGGAGTCCAGAGCTCTGTCCAGCTGCCGCAGGTGTGTCTCCAGGGAGCCCAGCTCACCTGCACCAACAGGAAGTGATGTTAGGAACAGGAAGGGGCCACTCTGATGTCTACGGTTACATACTGCAACTGCAAAGGTTGCACGCACACACACACACACACACACACACACTCACACACTAGCACACGCACATGCATACACACACACTCACTCACACTCCCTCACTCACACACTCACTCACTCTCACACACACACAACCCCACACCAATTTAGGTGTCCATGCATGACCACAATCAGGTTTGTGTTCCATGTCTGCGGCTGCAGATTCAACACCAGTGCTACATGGGAACTCCTCAAGTGCACCACTGGAAGTGAAGGGAACAACACTGCAAGAGTGGTGATCATGCAATCAGGATCAGACCAATCAAATGCAACAGATTCAACATCAGACAATTAGAACACTCAAAACCCAGCCGGCCAGTCACACACAAAACCAAACAAATGGAAATCCATTAGAGACACTCGGTGAGACAGTGAGTTGTTCACAATCACTTCAAAACACTCTAAACACTCCTAAATGAATCTAGGTCTACTACAAAGTGTCAGTCAAACACACTCAATCAAGCTAGACCAATCAGTCTGGATGATCTTACCAATAACACCCAACCTAGTACAGACTAATGGAATTCATGTGAAACATTGACAATTTGGGAAACTCAGTATCAATCGAAAGCATCATGTCAATTCAGAACGTAAATGTCTGAAATAGCTTTTAAAGCTCCCAATTCATCTGATAGATCACATGAATCACCATTAAACACAATTAATTTATATAATTGCACATGTAAACACACAAACACAACCCAATCAGACCCAATCAATCACATTTAAAACCAGTCACACTGACAAGGAACAAGTTTGGACCAGTGAGACTCAGAACAGATTCAGTGGGACTCGACCAGAACAACTAAACAAATGGAAATCAAAACCAATCGACTAGTGAAGACTGAGGAAGTTAGGAAGTGAACTGAAACTGATCAGAGTAAAAACAAAAACAAACAAACAAAATCAATGAAGTTTGATTGATTTTTCGAGCACATCAGACTGAAATCAGGCACTGCAAATCAGAGACAGAGAAGAGCCGACCAAGCGGGGTTAGAAACTGGAGTTATTACAGAAGTCAGATTCGGGTGACTGAAAACTAAAATGTCAGGAGGTTAGCAGTTACGAAAAAAACACAG